>NW_017259281.1:2084441-2095810 GCF_001594045.1 Atta colombica | reverse complement strand
TTAACTAAATATATAATAATTTAAATATATAATTTTCTCTACTATTATTTTAGTTATCCATTTTAATGATATCTCAGTAATAATTAAAAATTATTCCTGCAGAATCTCGTCTTCGTTTTATAAAAGAAAGTTAATAAAGAAACTAGAAATATCTGTACGAGTTATTTACATCAAAATTCTGAAAAAGATGCATGTTCGAGAAAAATATTTTCTTTAAATAAAAAATGAGCTTTAACTTTTCATTACCTTGTTCTATCTATATTAAACATGTATTTTATTGTTATTTTTAATATTTTTATTCTTCTTATTGTTTTTAAATATCGTAAAGATCATATTCTATTTCCACTTTCCCTGAAATATAACAAGTGTTTTTATAATTGATAATTTTAATAAGTGTGACATGATTATGTCAATATATTTGGCGGTCCGCGATATTGAAGTTCGCTAAAATCTCAAATGTGTAAATGAATCATCCTAAGTAAAGATCGAGAGAAATCGTAATTCATCGTGGTCGTCGCGCCATCTCTTCTGGAATAAACGAACATGAAGCTAAGCTATTTCCATCGCTCCATGGACAAGGAGAATGCCTGCCCATCCTCGATACCCTTATAAATAGTTCGTGTCTCGGATTTACGCACGCGTCGCTCAAATATATAGAAATTCAAAAGAATGAATAAAGTATTCTTCGTAGAGATATAAATATTTTCCAAAATACTTAGTAACTTAGTAACTTCTTTCTACAATATTAAACTTGTATTGATGCATTAATTTTACTGATAATTTTTGAATATTGTTTCGAAAGTGCTTACTTTTAATAAATAGATTATTCACACATTTTTTTTTAGTACACACAATCTGAAATTTTTTAAAGAATTGAAAGCAAAAGATTGCAGTAAAAATCACATGTTGCTGAATTATTTGTTACAAAATTATGGTTACAGTTATAAATATGCATTTCGATGGATACCATATATTATTATTATTATTATTATTATTATTATTATTATCATTATTATTATTATTATCATTATTATTATTATTATCATTATTATTATTATCACAAACAAAAATTATGGATTTTAATATTAATTAACATTTAAAAGTTTTAGAGAACATAAAATCTATACATCTCAGAGATATAATAAATTCAAGATACTAAAATTATATAAGTGAATAAATATGTAAATGGCCATATAAAGTTATGTAATTTTTAATAATATATAAAAAAAATTCAACGAAGTGCATATACAAAAAAAAGCATAATTTGTGTTAAGTTGTCTTATCAAGTCGAAATATATAATACAATTTAACAATATAGCAATATGGCGCCAATATGGCAGCATGGCATAAAATATTTTGCCAATTAATCATATGATTTCGAAAAGTTTAGCTTTTTGACAAATAGAATCTTTTAAAAGATTTTGTTTCAGATGCAAAATTTAAATGCAAAAATGTTTTGAAATATATTGTATATATTCGAGGACATGTATTCAAAAATATATTTGTAAAATTAAAGAGAACACACTTTACACATGTATTTTTTAGGAATAAAATTGCAGCTATATACAGTGTTATATTTTTGAAAATAAATCGTACACTTGAAAGAAGTTAATTATGCGTTATATTAGACGAGGCGGTATAAGGTAAAGGTAAATGAGGAAGGAAGAGAACGGGCAGGAAAAAAAAGCAATAAGGGTGATCTCCGCACGAGGATCTTCCCACACAGGATCACGACAAGATTGCATTGCAGGATCCTCCGCAAAAGGATCATATTGCCTTTGTGCGCTAGCACCCGTGCCATATGACCCCTCGCGAACTCTCGGCCCCCGCTTTATAAAATCTATTGTGTAAAATGGATCATAGTCGGAAGTCGAAATGTGCCTCATCCGCGTTCATTGACAAGTAAGAAGAAATAATTTAGTAAAAAAATATTTTGATAATTGCAATCATAAGAATAATTTTTATTACGTATTTAATTTTTGTTCATTCATTGATTTTTAAATATAAATAAATTTATTTACCTAATCGCTGTAATTTGTGTTGATATATATCTATCGCGACTATAAAATCGTTGTTTTGTAAACAAAAAGTGAAATTAAAATCTATAGCAAAAATGATTTCAATGAATACTAAAATGCATATATTTAATTTGAACTGATGTCTAATCAGTTCATTACTGTACATTATTATATAAAATAATACATGAGACAGCGTATTTTTAAGGTACCAATCAAGTCAGCGAAAGGGTTAAAGCACCGGCGTAAACGCATACGGTGCACTTAGTTTTTTTCATCGCGCATTTACCGCCATACTTAAGTGGTAATCGTTGATGATTCGATTGACCGCATCTCATTTCTGGATGCGATGTATGAACGCGCATTCTGAGCAACGATTCCTTACAATCAGTTGAGAGGGTCAACGGCCGACTAAACCGAGTGTGCGACGCGTATATGAAGCGGCCTGAACTTGGTCTCGCCACCGATTTCTTATTTAAATCACAGTCGAGCTCACAAATCACCGCTATCGCATCCCATTAGACAGTCCGGAATCTAATAAAACTCCTTCCTTCATCACCTCACGCTTCCTTATTGTATGCATGACTATTTCGATCGTGATTGCGCGCACAACTTTCTTAACTCGCGTATGATACCAAGTATTTTTTGACAGTCAAAGTCAAGTGTTATTTCAGCAACTATTCTTTATCGCGTTCAATGATTGTTGCTTAAGTACGCCAACTGGAAAATTTCCTAAATTTTTTGTCCTGCTAAATTCCGTCATTCACAAAAATTAAACCATTTCAGATCATAATTGTTCATTAATTTCCTATCTTAATAAACTCAACAAATAATTTTGCCATATTTAGTGTATATTCTGAGGATCATAACATAATAAAAATATGCGACAATAATTATATTTCTTGATATGTTACGTTATATGCTCGAGTCAATAATTGCGAGAAAAATAGTTTCGATGACATCAATCGCTAGCGGCGCAACAATGTTGACATTAATACTGTTTATTCAACGGGAATAACAGATTGCCGTATTAATTATCGATGATAATCAGACTTTCCCTTCAACGCAATCATTCTTCATAATTTAACGTTCAATCAGACCACGTCTCTCCGAGGGATTGAAATGCAAATTTTGCACCTTGCACTTTGGAGGAAAAAACATCACAAACAAATATCTATATTTTTCTACAAGTTATTCTTTCAGAAAAAAAATAAAGAAATAATATTGAAACAAATTATATTTTAAAAAAAAGACAGTAAGAAATCATGTCTAAAAGTCTCACACAATCTTTCAAATAAAAAACATATAAGTATTATATATTTATAAATATATATATAAATAGAATAATTAATTTTTAAAATATAGATAGTAGATTAAAGAAAACTATACAGATTTTTTAACACTAATCGCAATTTATAATCACTTAGACTGTCTTTCAAAATAAAATTCAAAATGAAATGTAAACAAAGGACATAATTAGGAAATGCAGATTACGATTAATGTCCAACAAATGATAAATATGCGTTCAAACAGTAAAATAAGAAACCATTTAAAAATCTCTTATAATTTTTAACACTATTTATGTTCAAGAACAAAAAGTTTTACCAACAACTGGGAGTATATAAAATATTTAAATTATGTCGCGTCGATGCTGCGCTCTCGGCTAAAATTCTTTTGTTTAATTAATATCACGGAACTTTGTATCAGCTGCTCGAATCGAAATTTCTCATTAACACCAACATTGCTCAATGCAATGACTGACGCTCAGACGTGTGACCAATTACGTTGAAAAGCACCGCTTATTAAGCACGGATTATAAGTCGTCAAGCAACGGTCGGAGCCGGGAGAAAAAAAAAGGTCGAGGCGAAGCAAGACATCAGGCGAGGCCAGGAATTCTTTCCTTACATCGACAGAACTACTTCGTGTCAATTACTGATTCCGCGTTTCCTCAATTACCACAACTAACAACAACCGCGCAATTGCTCAAGTTCACCGTAAAAGCGTGAATAATTATTGTTGTGAAAGCGTTGCTCAGAGTAATATTTTAAGCTGATCACAGATATTGTTTCTCTCGAGGAGAAAATGTAGTATAAAAACACATGCAAATAATTATCAATTTAATTAAAAAAAAATGTATTACATACTCAGTTTTGAACAGCAATATTAATAATTTAATATATTAAATGTATTATAATCTTGACATTCATGCAACATTTGAAAAATACTACTGTAACTATAATGCAAATCAAATTCATACATCCACAGACACTTAATAAGAGTCAATTGTCAACTTTCTTATATTTTCACTATCAAATACGTTTGTTAAAAGAAACAGAATTGTTTGTAGCAGGTAATATTTAAAAAAAGGCACTATATTTAATCAGTTCACTAAGATTAGAATATATTAAAGTTAAATGTATGAAGATTATATATTATTATGTATTATATATTATGTATAAAATTATGTATTATAATATTAAAATAATTTCTCATTTTACAATATACTTATATATTCTCTTATATAATTCGTTTATTAGTTGCAGATTTATGTAGAGTTTCTATCAAGAAAAACGAGACAATTATTAAACAGTCTTTACTACTGTTGTTAACGTTATAAAATTACATTATGTTATAAAATTACATTATGTATGTGCCGCATACAAGCTTCGTAATTAAATTAATAATTAAGTTACAATGTACTCACAAACGTGTCGCGCGTACATATACATTCACACATGTGTATATGAATATTCACACAGATACTTTTCACGTGTGATATTCAAGCAAAATGCTGCTCTAAATGTGTGTGAAACGTTGCACATACAATATATATATATATACGAATGCTAACATGCATATGTACATATATACGACGCGTAACGCACGTAACAGGGTTGGTTTAATAACTGTGTCTGACAGGTATGCGCGAAACGGTTCAGAAAAAAGATTAAAGTTCACAAGTCTTAACAATTCAATTTAAATATGGAAACAAGAAATAAATTTTGTAATAGTAGAGAAGGAAAATTAATTGGTACTCTCTGAAGGCAATAAATATTTATGCATAAGGAAACTTTGATCTCACAGATATCTTTTAACCAAGTTAAAAAATAAACTGAAGAATTATCACACACACATACGCACACACACGCGCGCGCGCGCGTAGAAGAAACTACATAGTATTTTAGAAATGACAGAAAATAAAATTCTTTATAAATAAATGAAACATATAAACAGACTTTTCTAATTTCTTTAACATACGAAATTTGATTGTCTCATATTCCAAAGCGCCTCATAGAATCATAGATTCACCGGGATGAAGCTCTGTACGATAGGTACACGAGAGATCTTGTCGGATGCTTGTAAACCGGAGCTTTACTGCGTTTTGTATGCAGTATTTAACCCTGAATTTATATCCCGTCAGGGCTCATTTATACTGGGCGTCGTCGCGACCGTCTTTAACGGCCGCGGCTGTTGTGTTGTATTCAGTAATGCGCGCAATTAGATAATAATTAGCCGTGCCGCGGCTGGGCCTCACGCGGACCCCGCGGGCCCGATGCGCTCGCGACGTGCAAGCGTTTTCCGAGCGAGCGCGTGACTGCCCGCCGCGCTCACTCGGGCCGCCCGCTTCGACCCTCAGGACGTTTTGAGAAATCATTTCTCTTTACAGCCGCTTTTTTTTTGCAAGCGTCCTTTCGGCCCGTGGAATAAATCACGTTGCGAATAATGCTTTCTGTTCTGCGGGAAACGTTTCTAGAAACAGCAGTCTATCCTTATGCAACGAGGCAATAACGTGAGATAATACGCTCCGATGAGATAAAAATTCGGAAGTATTAATCGATAGACAGTAAGATTATACGCATCCTACAATCGGCTAATGACTCAAGAAACTGAAATTGAATTGAGATAACGTACAAAGATAAGAAAGAGAGATAATGATATTAAAGAAAAATAAAGATAATTATGGGTCTACTTTAGATTCTCTATAAATTAATAATAATTAATATAATTAATTGCATATAATTTTTTAACTGAAATTTAATTAAAATTTTATAAATGATAATCGCAACTTAATTGTAAGAATAAAAATCAAATAACACAGCACAACTATTAAATAGTATTATGAATATAAAATATGTGACAAGATGAACGATGAACGGACTTGAAACAATTTTCTTTCTTTTTATTTCTTCTTAATGATTAGTGCATCTTAGTTTATTCTTGTTACAGGTCGTTACAGTCTATTATAATAACAGAATGCAGTCAGTGCTATAAATGAATTCCTTTTCATACAAATGCACCTATAATTACCGCTCAAAGTGAGTATTAATCGTTACCTCGCTATAGCTTTCTACACCTGCAAAGCATAGACGTAGAATGTTGTAGAAAAAAGATGAACATGACCAAAACAATCAGCATTACGCTAATAGACAAAATTACCGACTTTACAGATCAAGCCTAATGACTATCCATCTTATACGTGCAAAGCACATCTTTGCTCGAAATTGCAGCGTAGCAGGCGATGAATAGCCATGCGCGGGGATCAATGAATCATGTCATGAATATTCAAAAATGAAAAATTCCACTTCCGCAAGAAAAAAATCATCGTTTCAAAAAATCGCTTTAAAATTTTGTATTTCTTTTCTAATATAAATTTAGATTTTTTTAAAATAAATTCAGATACATTCGCGATTAGCGTATTTTAGTTTCTAAAATTCTAAAAAATTTTAAAAATTTTATTTTTATAAGGGGAGGATTGTTTAAAAAAATCTATGTGTTTCTATTGAAATTAAATTCTAATATATTCTTGCTTCCTTATTCATTCTACGCATACCAACTAAAATGCTGTATGCAACTTAAGTCGTGACATACGTCGTGACTTCACGTACCTTACGTTTTCAAATCGTTCCAGTTGTGCATTGTCATAGGCATTGCTCAGCCATACGCAATATGCATGATGTAAAGAGACAAGGTGTATCATTCTCGAGGATGCGCAGTAGAAAAATGAATTTTGAGCCAAAATTTGATTGGCTATTCCAATATATCAACGCAATTATACGAAAGTACATAGAGGCAAAATTTGATTGGTTGTTTTGCTATCCAGTATTGCTACCGCCATTATGCGCAATAATACACCTTGTATTCTTACATCATGCGCAAATGTTTCCAAGATGCACCGTTATCTGCAATAATTATCGGGCGTAAAAAGCAATGGAATTGCGCGCCAATGTTGTAGACGTGTAATTCATGAGTAGTAACGTACTCGTTTATCTGTATAATTGCACACTTAGTTATGTAACATGTCCCCTTGAAAATCCTATCTTTTTTTCTAAGACGTTTTCCTTTGCGACGCACGCGATAAGCACAGGCATGCATGTATACACGAACGCATTTTACGCATCGGCTTCTCTAAAGCTGCTTTGTCGCTAATCCGATTATGAACGCCTCTATCGATGTAAGTAGCTATTTCCCACGAATCTTTGTCGGCGAGAAGATATCGGACTTTCGAGGAATTAAGAGATCAATAAATCCCGGAAAATATTACGCAATCGTAACTACATGTATAACAACGATCAAGAGCTTTATAATCTAAATTATTTGAATTCTTCATTTGTAATAATCTCAAGAATATTACTTAATAATCATGTAGCTCGAAGTATACAAAAAGTAACTTCAATATACGTGTGTGATTAGTTTTCTGTGTAAAAATAACACTATACCTACTATACGTTTCAATGTATAAATTCATATTTGTATGATGTTACTTTTATAGGGAAAACTGATTACACAATATATAAAGTGACTTTTTATTCACTTAGATTTGCAGTGCATATTCTTAAGATTTTTTCACGCTGAATATGATACCGTTAGCGAAATTTGCATAGCATGGATTTTGAGTAAATTGGGGATCAAATGGATCAAAAACTTCAATTTATTGTTGCATTCCAATTCACTAAAAATCTTGAGGTGCAAATTCTAACAACGGCATTGTGCTCAGCGCAAAAAATCATTAAAGAACATTTCATAATGCTTCAAAGAAAGAATGTGATTCTTCATCGGACAGTATATTATAAAGACATTTTAAAAGCAATATTCTATATCTTTTTTAGTATAATACAGGATTTAAAAATAAAAATCCTATATATAATGAAGGGCATGCTGATAAAAAAAACATTAATAAAATTGGCATTATCAATCGTAAGTTTCATTTTAAATTTGTTTATTTTAATTTTATTTAATTCATCTAAATCAATCTTCACAAGAGTGCTCATTGCGTAAAATTATAGCACGAGCGACTGGAGAAATAATACATCTGCAAAACCGCGAGTACCAATTTACAGGAAGCATTAGCGCATCCTGTAATTTGCGTGTTTACCACGAATTTTTTTCTCTGACGATCACGTGAATAGCAACTTTATCGGATAGACGAAGTTATCTAAGTGAAACGAGCGGTCGAGAAGTTAATTTGCTATCGTACTTCACAGCCGAGTTGCTTCCAATGAAAACGGAATGAGCTCGTGAATCAGCATTGCTTAGCGTGAATCAGTGGATATCGTGCGAATCCACGTAGTTTCCTCGGGCGACGCGACTTTTCCCGTCGCGATTGCGGTTGCAATCGCGGGCTCGCAGGTAGTGCTCGCGGGAACCGCTTGCACGATATATATTGCAACGAAGAGTATCGATATTTATCGATAATTCTAATGGCCATGCTACGTCCGTGATTACGGGGATTGACGACGAGTTACTGCCGCGAGCAAATCGAGCGAGAGCAACGATCTTCCTCTCGCAATGACTACCCTAAATGTCTCCTCTCCTATCCCTCTCTATGGTTTCGTAACACGGTAACGTGCGAATCGTGCTACAAATTGATCGATTGGAACTCGGCTAGCCGGCTACTCATTGCCGATCGATTGGTTGTGATTGATCAGAGCACGAGCGCATGTGAACGCATAATAGTCACGAATTGATCTCTGTACGTGTTTCACCCCCGCTGGATTGCATTCCTACCGATAGCGATTAATGCTCATATCAATGCGAAATGTATTTTTGAAACTAGTCGCGTCGTCCATTTCGACGTACGCTGCCTAATCGACAGGAGTGATTCGGGAATCTTCTCTTGCAATCAGATAGAATTGTAATGGCGAGCATTGGACTCCGAGGAGGGAACGATTTTATTAAACAAAGACTGATCTGCGACAGACAAATCAACTACGTCAATTCCTTATGCTTGATTAAACATCATTGAGCCGACAATGTTCAGATGTCTCGTTACGATTAAAAAAATGCTAAGAGAAATCAGCTTATTCAGTTTGTATATAAATTGAAGCATCCTTTCTTATTTATGCGAACATTACTGTTCTAAATTCCCCAATTAAAAAAAAAAGCGTAAAATAAAAGATAATATTTTTAAAATTGAATTCTCTAGAGATTAGAAGGAGTATCTTTAATTTCAAGCTAGTCCGCAGCACAGTTAGAGCTTTAAAATGAAGAATGTACTATAAATTCAACATAATAGGCAATAAAGGCACTATTAAAAGAGCAATATTATCTTCGTACAAGCTATTACGCATTGCATGTACGTTGCGTGACGATATAATTTTATTAGACATCATAAGGCTACATCGTGGGAAACGTTAACATTTATACTACACAGAATTGTCACAAAATTCCTCATGTTCTAAAATTCCATAACTTTTCCAGATAAAAAAAATTTCAAACTTCTTCCTGATGCTTTCAATGATATTTGGAAATTTTTTTTATTTCGTTTTGATTTAAAAAAAAATTATCATATTTTGTTAAGAGAACAATTTCACATATCAATATAAATTACTATTAATGTTGCTGACACTGCTTGCATTTAATTGTTAAGTTAGTAATATTCCAAAACTGTGTAATGTAGGCAAGAATTTTAATTTTCCAGAAAATTTTGCAAAATTCCCCGAGTTTTCCCTGACTTCCCTAACTGTTTTCAATTTCTCTGATTTCCTTGATATTTCTTTGATTTTCAATTGTGTGACAAACCTACAACAATACTGTCATATTATAGAACTTGAGATATACAAGAACGTTATTTTCTAAATTGGGTGTCGCTCGAGTTTTCCTTTTTAGCATTGAAGGGTCGCTATTCGTTAACTCGGAGCATTCTTTACTTCTTGATCTCTGATATCGTGGCCAATTTCTGATCGCTCTCATCTTTTTCCGTTTATCGAACCGAGACTTAACGGTAATCGTTAATTACGAATCTTCGATCGCCATTGACGTGGATGCTGTGTTAATCTGAAAGCCTCGTTCGATCCGAGTGCAATCGGCATATCTAATTAGATACGACGATCTCTAACAGAGCAGAAAATGATGTCAGTTGACAATCGAGTCTTAGATGTAATAATCAGGATTCTATTGAAATTATTTTTAAATCAATTAGTTATTATATTAATACGAATGAAAGAAATTGTAAAAACGAATGATGCAAAGCGACGACATTTTGTTTGACCAATTAATAGTAAGTAATTAACTGTTCTGCGAGTAGGTACTTGATTCGTATCAGTCGGGAATAAACTGGTCGTGTATCGCGATTTCGATAAAATAGGAAGAGAAATAATAATAATCTATCACACTTAATGGACTACCAATTAGAAATCGCTCATGCGCGTGTAGCTAATTGCTATCCTAACAGTAACGATGCCCGGGCTTGCGAGTAATTACCGTCAGTAGAAATACCGCTTGTTCGCTGATAACTTGTTGAATGCTGATGTATTGCGACACTTTATCGCAGCATAACGTACCGATGACTCAACGTTCGCCGCATCAAAGATTCTCGACGAATTTCTCTGGCGAAAGTACGTTTATATGTAAGATTCAGCTTGGAAGTTCGCGATATCATTCGATCACAACGTGAGGGGCGTTTAAAAAATAGATATTTTCTCCGAAGGATGTCTGAAGTTTGTGTTTATAATCATTACATGAATCTCATATCAAGAAACGTATCAGGTGAGATACTCGATCAGAATAAAGTTTCATACCTTGAGACACAGATGGATCAATAATCATATTTTGATTAGAAATCAACTGACGAATTTCTCTGGTGAAAGTACGTTATATGTACGTTTATATGTAAGATTTAGCTTGAAGATTTGCGATATCATTCGATCATAAGAGGAGCGTTTAAAAAGTAGATATTTTCTCCAAAGGATGAAGCTCAGATTTATAGTCATAACAAAACTCATATTGAGACTCTGGTGATAAGGTATTCAGCGTAAAGTTTCATATCTTGAGACACAGACAGATCAATAGTACATTTAATCTATTTTTATTGTAAATTTATATTTTATTAGAGATTAGAAATCAACTGAAAGTACA
>NW_017259281.1:2075141-2084341 GCF_001594045.1 Atta colombica | reverse complement strand
TATATATATATATATTCATTGTTCTTACTTAATATATCATTAATTTGTTTAAAACCACAGAATTTAACTCAAGAAATGTATTAAATTTGACTCGAATTTAGTTTATTACAATATTATTTATTAAATGCATGCGTTAATACGGACGATGTTTAAAACTAATTACAAAAATGGATTGATTTATATTATTTTGATACATATGAAAGTTAAAAACAACAAAATATTATTTAATTATTGCTCCTTTGACATCTAACAATATGCGCTCAATAAATTATAAGGAATGAAACGACTAGGTACATATATCTGTGAAACATGACAGCAATAAATTATTATTATAGAATATTCTGCAATATAATATATTACAGTATAACATACGTGATGAGATAGAGAAAATCTTATTTATTAAATTTAATCTCACGCTATTAAATGTCTATAATCAAAAATCTCAAAATATCGCGTATATGTTTTATAGAAAATCGTCTAACCCTAGTGTACAGAAAAAATCGATAGGATAATATATATCTTGGAAAATGCGTGAATCGCTACTATATTTTTTCTTCACGGTTCATGTAAGTATGGTTCGACTGAAGAATTTAGCGCTATCTGCATAGGTGAGGATTTGTCTCTCTCGGTGATACTGTAAAAAATGAGCCCGCAGGAGAGAGCACTTTGCTTACATAATCTCAAGAGTGACCCGTATAATTATTTGCAAATGCCGTACCGATACCAGTGTGGTGCCAGCATAAATTTTCGCCGAGCGTTAAGCGTGTCCGCGAGCTATATAATCCGATCACATCGCCTTACCTGGTTATCCCATGAGACAAGCAGATATGTATGTATATATTTCGATTTCTTTCTATTTCTTTTCTTCTCTACTTTCATTTGTAACTTTTAGTTCCGCTTTGCCTGTAGTAAAGGCATAATAAAATTATGCAATACATCCTTAATATTTTGCTATTCCTTTTTGTTGCCATTAATTTAATTTTTCTACTTTAATTTATTGTTTTGGCAAAATAATAGAATACCTAATAAATTTTACCTGTCATTTCTTATTTTTTTTATTGTTTTTTATATTTTGTAATAATTTAATTAAATCTTAGTTTTGTTTTTTTTTGATTATTTTTATAATTGAATTTTCTTTTATACACAGAAAGAACGATTTTGCTAAAACATTTAAAAATTTAGCTAAACAGGTTTAAAAATGTTTGTTATCATTAAAATATGTAGGACGTTCAACGAGCAATGTTGCAAAATATGTTTTGACATTCTAGCAACTAGACTTAAATAAATATAAGTTTTTCAAATTTTTATTGCGTACTTTTGAATATATTTCTGTATTTGTCATATCTTTTTTAAGTTTGTAAGATCTTTTTATACTTCACCTTTTTGCATAAATTGGAAAATATTGCTTCCTTTTTTGGTTTTGTTTTGTGAACTTTTATTACATGTTTTCGAAGATATAATTATTTTAATAGCGAAAGAAAACGAAATACAGAAATTATTTAGAAATTTGAAACTTTATGATAACAAATAATTATTTTAAAATGATCGAATTATTTTAAATATCACTCATAACACAATTATTTTCGGTCTAGCAAAATTTTTAAATACTTTAATAACTGTTTTTTCCGTGCATTTATATCTCGAACTACTTACTTATATATTTTTAACAGGGTATTTAGTGACAAACTTTAGGTGAGATCTACGATCGCCTAAAGTTTGTCCCTAATTGTAAGATCCTAAAACACTATATATTTCATGGCCTAGCATTCCTTTATCGCTTGGATCCCAATATCCTACTCATTTTCAGAGTTATTCTTTTACTTCTCAACAATGCACATTCTTTCAAACTTTTGTAACCTTCTGTTTTGTTTTCAATATCGAGCCATATTCTCAGATACATAGTGGAGATGCGATTGAAGTGAGGAATTATTTACCGCGGTAGAAGGAAGGAAAGTTACAGACAACTTATGAGTTACGAAGATGCCTGCAGACATTCTCGAACACATTCTCAATTTTAATAAGAAAAGTCCACATACAATCCATGCAATAAGTCGCGTCAGTTTGTAAGGCTATTTGATTCATTGTAACTGGAAAACTGCGGCACGTGTCTTTTTTATACAACTATTTTTCGACTTATCGTTATGTGAATATCGGCTACGTGCAAATTAATGTAAATATTTAATAACTCAAACGCAAAATGAATCACTATGATAGATACATAAGTATCATTGGAATAAAACCGCTAACCTTGAGCTCATTTGCAATTGCGTCACGTATTTGACAATAACATATATTGACAATAACATTTCCTATATCAAAATATGAAAATAAAATCCTACACAAAATACAAAAAAGAACGGGATACAGACACTATTCAGAAATTTGAAACTCTATGATAACAAAGAATTATATTAAAATTGTTTATAATCACAAAGGTTTTGTTTAAAATGATTAAATGACAATTTCTTATTATTTGATCATCAATTTATAAGAAAATACGTAATAAATTTTTTTCAAAAATTGCACAATAAATGTGCAATTTCAACACAATTCAATCCTTGGTGCTTTTCAATGCGACGCATTTGCCACTTTCGAAAGTTTATCGATTCTTGCATCTAATTATTTTCCACCTTGTAAGTATAAATCGACCTTATCTTACCGTGACGCTGAGAAACGTGTCGAACACGAGAGTGCGAGGCATCGTCTTATCGAATTGCTCTAAAGTTCTCGCGCGTTTATATACGCTTTTATCGAGAAAGAGAAAGAAAGAGAAAGAAAGAAAAAATAATTTTCGTTTCTTAAACTATAAATGTATTGATTTCCAATCGTTAATTATAAATACATTTTGCAGATCACGTTATTAATTACAAATCATAGACGTGATAGGCAATTCTTATCTTCTCGTGTTGATTCACAAGTCCGTAAATAATTTCGTCGTGAAATAATTAGCAGATGGTTTGACTTTATCTCTTGAGATGTGAGGCGCCAGAAATCCTTTATAAATAATAAGTGTGATACGCTGGAGAACTGAGTGTCTGGACGGATGTGCATTTTAATGAAACGAAAATACGGTGCCGTGCAAGGACCTCGACGACTCCACTTTTTCGCCCATTAACCTGACATGCGAGAGTACTGACCGCGTGATCAAGCGGATGAAGATTGGTTACATCACTCGTTAAGTGTTACGGCTCCATTAAGGGGATGCTGGAGTTACCGACGGAACGCATTTTGTATTTTTCTATTCATTTAATTTTCTTTATACAGAATAAAAAATTCTTTGCGGAATAAAAAAAAAAACGTAAATAGGTCTGGAAAAAAAACACAAACCTGTATGAAAAACTAAAAAGAATTGGAGTTATCATGTAGATACATTTTTACATATATAGAAATAAATCCGAATGTATATCCAAACGAAAAGTATCACTAGTAGAAGTACTATCCCATATATGAATAATTTATAAGAATATAATGAGACTTTCAAATTATGATTTTAAAGCTTACAAGAGAAGTGAATGGAAAAGTACGAATCGGGTTTACATAACCTAGCATTTATGCCATATAAGAAAAAGTAGAGCAAGATATGTACGTAACGTTTTACTTAATGGTTTACTTAATGTAAAATTTTACTTAACGTAACGTTTTTTTAATGTACGTAATGTTTTATTTGGAATTAAGAATTTGTTTTACAGACATCACTCAAGCTCGGTCATCGCTCCAGTATCCCTTTAACATCGTAACAAAAATACTGACTCTGCGATTCGCACTGAGTAACAATATTAAAGCGTGATTTTAAATCTGACACGGATTATGTCTAAATAAAACTTTTAGCGCCGAGACACTACCGCGTCTCCTAATACATAAATCCTCGAGATTTTCAAACGATTCGCGAAAGTTACATACGATCGACTGTATTGCGCAATCTGAGATGAAAGTAACAGCTAATATTAACTGCATACTTAAAACGCTTAACATATAACATTGAATATAACAATATAAAACATTTAACTTTAAGATTGATACAATCTGTAAAAATATTCTCTTAAAAAATGTTATTTTTGAGTTATTAGGAACGAACGAGATAAGAATGTTTGATAATGTTTCTATAAATATAATATTCTTTTTACTGATATTATTTCCTTAACAAATAATTTTGTATTAAATTGAAAAAATACATAGTTTTCTTCTTTTCTAAAAATTTTAATTTTTTTAGTTGCATCATTTTTGAACAATATCTCTCGTTTTTTATCAAATTTTTTTTTTACGTGAGCAATAAAGTATTGAGTTGTCCGGAAAGTTCGTGCCGACTAAAATTTAAATTTTAGTATACATTTATTAAATTAAAATTTTCTGCGTTTCAATTTTCCTTCAACATCGACACAAACTTTGCGAACAACCCAATAGTTTTAATGAGCAATAAAGTAATATTTAATAAAATAAATTTAAGTTAAGAGCTAATTAAAAATGCAGTATTATCAAAAATAATCATTGCGCATGCAGACTCTCTCACTGTATACAAATATATCGCCTCTTCTTTTATGTAACATTTGCTTGATTCGCCATAAATCGCAAAGCACGCGGTCGTCATTATTTACCCGCTGAACTAAGCGATAAAAGCTAGTTGGTGATAGCGCAACCGTGCAATCGCAATGTGCGATTACGTCTGCGTTACAGACGCGTATTGTACATCGGCGAAGAGCATATATCAACCATGCACGCACGCATGCAATATATACGATGCGTCGAAGTAGACTAGTGAGGTTTCGATAGGTAAACAGGTGGGCAGCACGGGATTCTTGCCTCTGCATTTCTTATCCAAAAAAAATCACAGCCATGATAATCAAGACAACATTGCTTTAGTATTATATTCTTGTGTTATATTCTTAAACATAATATTTGCATATTGACGTAAATATACTGATTACACGTAAAATATTTTGCTATAATTCATGCCAGTTCTGTTAATAGTGATCTCTTTATGAAACTTTGACAAATTTTTTTTCTTCAGGAAAATGTCATCATCAGAACATAACATAAAAATTAAGGACAGTTTAGATTCACCGAAATAATGCGCGAACAAACGGCCGACACTTGCCAAGGTTTGTAACGGTAGTAGGTGACAGAATCTTGGCAAGTGATACCATTTAGCGAGCAAACACGATCAGTTAAATCACGTAAATGGATACACCTCGATTATCGTTGGATCGTTGGAAACTCGATACACATGACGCGAAAAGCAAATGTACACCACTGCAGTTCCTTCTCTAGATTCGGATTTATCGACTTGATTACTCAAAACAATATTAAATACTTGAAATTGATACGTATTTTAGTAATACATTCTTATAAATAAATACATCGTGTCTCGGCAAAGGATTATTTAAACGTAATATTATTTTATGCCACAAATTTACAAATTAAAAAAAATTATCTTCCGT
Source organism: Atta colombica (assembly GCF_001594045.1). Classification (NCBI taxonomy): domain Eukaryota; kingdom Metazoa; phylum Arthropoda; class Insecta; order Hymenoptera; family Formicidae; genus Atta; species Atta colombica. The sequence continues at coordinate 2,078,906 of NW_017259281.1, read as the reverse complement.
CTGCAATCTGTGTCTTTTTGGACAACTATACACTTTCAAATTTTTCCAAAATAAAAGAGAATAGAATCCAATTCTTCCTTCTAAATCTAAAATATATCTTGTTACAAAACTGTTTGATAATATATATGATAAAGATGTTAAAAAATATTCTTAAATTTTTCCGCATTTTTTTGAAAGTTTAAAAAATAGACTGCGGATAAAATTGCAGAGACTAAAAATGTAATGATAAAAGCAGGATTAAATGTCTAAGAAATTTATAGCAAAATTATGTATTGCATCTATTGTATTGAATAACTGTGATTTAAAATTAAAAATTAGAAAAAAATACGAGATTTTTTTAATCATTTTCTGCGTAAACACATCGTGTATTGACGTGATTTTTATCATCGATGAGAATTATCTTCGATTTACATAGTTGTTGACATTGAATATAAGGTACGAAAATACTTTATATCAAGCGCATTTATTGTGTGTGCGAATCTGGCGTGTTTCGTAACTTATTAATTATTGAGAATCCTGAGTGTATTTTCAATAATTTCTTTTGTTATAGATAAAGTTAGCAAATTGAAAGATTCACGCAGCGACTCCCTATGTCCAAAGTTTCCAGCCAGATTATTGAAAGATTTTAAAAGATGTACATAATTCTAAAATAGTTCTACAAAAAATTCTAATAATAAACATTGTTATTTTAATAATTTTTAAACAATTTTTTTCTTAAAAAGTCGCTTTTGTGGAAATAAAAATGAGACACTAATCAATTTCGCTAGTTCTGTAAATTCTATGATGTTCTTGTGTAATTCCAAATGTATTTAAACACTTTCCAAAGAGTTTTAATCATATAAACAATTTTTTGATTGTTAAATAATTGTTATTATTTAGGCGTCTGAAAAGGCGCCTTTACAAGTATGTGGGCGAAACGTTAACCGATTTTCGAATTCTGTTAGTTCTGCGATAGTTCTTGTGTAGTATTTATTTTCGTTCTATTTAATCAGATGAAAACATCCGTGTCGCATCATTTAGAGAAGATTAAATAATCTCCGGTCTTACGTCACAAGAACCGCAAATCCAAGAACTCACACGATGTTTATTAACCGCGCACAATATTTTTTTCTCGTAGATGCTGTGAGAGTAGCCTAAGCGATGTAGGCGATTATAAAGCGATGCCGACGATGTTATGTCATCACTATAGTCACGTTAGCCCCTTTCATACCGTTACGTTACGTTTCCTCGGTACAGAGCTGATCTATGTTACTCGCCCAGTCTGTTGTGTACACCACTTCTTGTTCTCCTTCCTACTGGCAAGGTCTATCTTTCTACGCGGCGTTATTCTCGTGTGCCAATTCACGGTTGTACACTCGCAAAAAGAAGTGACTCTACAATTTCCAGATGATGATGCTCGTAAATATAGAAAATATTCTGAGTAAAGTACTAAAATTTTTGAGAAATTTGAAAGTAGAGAGGAAAGAGGATCTTCAACTTATGGCTAACTCCCATATACCTTTTATTTCTCTTTAATGAAAATGTGAAGAAGTAATTTTCTTTAAAGTTCCGAGAATAATTATTCGTGAAAATTATTATCGAGAATATTTTTCATTGTAATAAGATCAATTTTCAGAATGACGAATAGAATTAGAAAATAGGAAAAAGGACAATACATTTCTTTTATCAATACATAAATATCCGGACATTCACATTGAATTTTAAATAGTACAAAATTTTTACATTTTTATGCAAACTTCATTATGACTCAAAAATCCCATCCTTCAACAACAAAGAACAGTTTTACATAGATGTTTTCACTTTTACATTTTTAACAGGAATCTTGTGACACACGGTGGTGAAAAGGTGAATGACAGAACGGTTATTTAATATGTTTCGGAATTTGTAACTGTACATGGTATGTATATACAAAATTCTTTATACCAGAAAGTATTGGTATGCAGGCATAGCTCGTTATCAGTTACCACCCACTGCTCGCATGCTTGTCTCCTCGTGGTGACAAGTGCGACGCAAATTAACCAACGGAATCAGCGATGCGTCCGGCCGGCAACAAATTGGCGGTACAAAGCGGCCACAAAATGCGAGGATGCCGCTAAATGGATATAATTCCGAGTTAACCATACGTTAGCTCGCATCTGCTTGCTGCCGCAGTTGTGATCGGCTCGCGTCACAGCTGGCTAGAAAAAGAGAAGACGAGGGTTGCACGCGGCCGGCAAAGAGGGGCAAATTAATTTCGACGGCGCTGGCTCACGAGGTCGTTCACACCGATAAAAAGCGACAACGATATCTGGAATATCCCGCGTACGAGAGGTTAGTAAAGGAGGATCGGCATGCCAGTTCTACGAACTGTGACTTATTGTTAGTTTCGCGAATCTATTTAGCAGAGTATAAAAATGTTTATAGCAAAGAATAAACGACAGAACTTTCTATTACATACATGTTAACTTTTAGTACTACAATGATTTTTCAGTCCTATACACATGATGAATCGTTCGTATGTCAGATTAATTTTTATTACTTTTGCAAATATAAAAATGTAAAAAAGATAGAAACTAAAGTGAAACTTAAGTGATTCTTACACATATATTATTACATTCTTATAGAAAGTATTTGTAAAATTATTAAAAGTATTAAAAAAGATTGTAATAAATGTTATAATTAATTATGGTGTTTTTTTTTCTAATATTTAAAAAAAAAAAGAAATAAGCAGGACACGAAAGATCCAATCATGTATACGAAGACTTAATAATTTTATTTCTAAATCTGCAGCTAGACGCGACATTTCAACCTACTCGTTCATTAATTTCATCACAATTTTGTAAGTATATTATAATCGATTAGGCATAAGAGGCATCCTTTTAAAAATTGAAAGCGAGTGAAACGGAAGAGTAAAATACTGACTACAATGATCTCAATTGTCGCTTTGCACGGAAATTCTTTTCCAAATGAAGCAAAATAGATCCAGAAGGAAACAGCTGTCATACACATGGTTCCTCAAGCGCAACAGTCATTATCTATAATTCGTACATTCATTTCTTGTTCTGTATGCATTCATTGAAATTCCTCATGCTTATTTATTTATTGTTATTATATCTATTCTTGTATTATCTATTTTAATAAAATACACATTAGCAAAAATTCTTTTCGTTATGTAAGTTTCCTATATAGGAACAAAGTGTTATTTCACAAATATTATTTATGTAAAAAGTGCTAAATCACATTGAAATGTAAAAATATTTGCAATCGGTCAGTCATTCGTCAACGGAGATCGAATCGCTTTCATCGTTCGCGGCGAAGCGATTACGTCGCAACTCGACTTACAAATCCGCTCGAGCATTTCCATCTTATCAGCATTGCAAATTGATAATGCGCGAGGAATGACGCGAGTCCCGCCGGCGGAAGAAAAAATATTTATGCGACCCGATGACCCCGCCTGGTTATTAACCCTTTCAATGTTGTTTGTTCTTTCGAACAAACGAGAAGTCGTTACTGAATCTACTAAACGGAACAGAAGTAGATATTTCTTCTCGGTTACGAAATCTTTTAAAATGTATGAATGCTTTCGTAAAAGAATTTATTGTAAAACATATAATACTTTCTAAATGTGAATCAGTGGATAATCGCTGGCATACTTGACACTGAATAATCAGTAAAATTTAATTAAAAAAGAAAAAAGTTTGGATATTATATAAATAAAATATCGATATTTGCATGTTAGTTCTAATCTTCAAATACCATATACATTTTATAAATTTATATATATAT
>NW_017259281.1:2074317-2075116 GCF_001594045.1 Atta colombica | reverse complement strand
TATATATATATATATATACTAAAACAAGATTAGCTTATAGAAATTCTTACATTTCATTCATCGATTATCAGTGACTTAGAAATGATGTTAGTGATTATATCCGCTGATTGTATCCACCGCAATATTTACATTTGTGACATTTTGTAACAACATTAATAAATTCGAGCAAATAAATTTTTAATAGCTCTTTTATGATGATGTTCATTTAAGTAAAAGATGCTGAACACTTTCAATGGATCATCTAACGAACTACATTCAGCGCTAACGGAAGATAGTTGCGTTCTATAGTCCTGCGGCAGGAACTGCATCCGATTCGCGTTAACGAGGTACGAATGCAACCATTTTCGAGTGCCCATCCGACACGCCCAACCGGATGTACGACAGTCCTACACTTCCACCCACACACTCGCATATCTTGTCCCCCACATGCGTGCACCATGCGTGCAAGCGGGCAATCGAGCGAACGAGGGAACACGACTTTGCGTGTGTGCATTTTGCGCGGAATGACAGTACCTGGTCATATGGCTGAAAGATGAAAAGTGAAAGTATTCAAGGCTGGTACAAAGAAGTCATTGAGGAATTCAAAGGAATGATTGCCATGTGTGTACGACCGACGTGCACGCAATAATTTCACATTTCTAACAAATTAAGGATAGAAATTTGGATCGACAATGATAATTACAATTTCGAAGCAGCGAAACGCGCACGCGATGATACCGCAAACTTTCTTTTCAAACATTTCGAAATTTATCTCTTTAAATATACCTACATATTTCTAATTAATTATATTTATATATAT
>NW_017259281.1:2070949-2074129 GCF_001594045.1 Atta colombica | reverse complement strand
ATATATAGTTTATTTATTAATATATTTAGTAAAATTTGTAAACAATGCTTTTGTTGCTACTTATATGAATAATTTGTTGTTAAATCTTTGAAACATAATCATCGATATGTAATCTTTAAATTTCAGCAATTTATTAGTAACTAATAATATAATAAAACAATTTAATTTTTTGTTTTTATTTTTCTTTCTCTTCCTCTATCTATCTTTTTCATGCTGTAGGAGATATCGAATGTTTATATTATTATTCAATTGCTAATACTATCTTAATGAGTCAAGCTGCGATGCGTCAAAACGGATTAATCATACATGCAGTGAAGTCAACATTTATAGAAAGTAATGTGGCTAAAGACATTTTTAACTTTCTTCTCATTATATTATACCTGATAAAAATTCGTACATTGCAAGGTTTGAGGGTTAATCGTGTGTGACCAACGCATACATGCGAGTTTGTTCACAATGTTCCCACGAAGTTATCAAGCGGCTACTTTTTCCAGATGCTCGCGAGCACACAAGGCGCCGTGTTTACTTTCGAGCAACGAAATCTGATTTGGCTGAACCGCGTAAGCTATACCGAACCGTTTTAACGGTGGTATGATAATTAGTAATCACGCACCAGGATCGGGCGTCTACTAAAGAGCTAATTTTTGGTCACGGGTCCAGTAAGTTTACCAATCCTCGACGGTTCGTTATCCTAATTGGAAGATTCTTTTCGGATAAAGACTTTTTTTTTTAAATTCCAAGCGACTTTAACTGTCTTGTTACTGTAGGCGTCTTGCCGCGTATTAATGTGTATTATCCGCTTGGCTCAGGCCGATCTTTCCTATGGAACGACGGTCGTGACCAAATTAAGGAAAGTTGAGAATCACAACATCTAAATTTTCTTTAACATTTGAATTACGTTACACAAGTTTTTTCGTTCAAAAATATCTGCTAATTTCAGAAGTAAATTAATTACCGTTAAAATTTACGATCGATTTTACATAAAAAAGTATATATAATTTACATATAATATCGAGCATTAATTTCACTTAGCACTTTTATAAGAATCTATTAAATTTTTAAACGTTTCAATATAAATCAATCTGCAGCAAATGTTTACTCTCCAATCGTAATTAAATAATTCAATTTGTTTATCAATTGAAATAATTAATGAATAGGTATCAAATACTGAAGTTATGTAAAATATGTAAAATTATTTTATCTTTTTACTTTTTTCTATTTTTGTGCTTTTTATAAATCACTAGATTAAAACAAATACCATCATGTATTTTTTTAAAATCTTTTAATCTTTGTTTTAATCTTTGTAATTTAATTTCCACTTCCTCGATTAATAGCACGTGACATCATCCACGCAGCAGGTGATGCGTGCATCATTCTTGCAATACTGGCAATTAATCGAATACACATCAACGATTCAAGTTCATCGAATGAGTCAGCTAGATTTTATTCCTAAGAGAAAAATACTTCGCTCATGATTCGAGTCGAGTCATTCGCGAGCCGAGAGCTTTTCACGTGTCGGTTTACGATCGACGCAGCGCGTGCACGGAGATTGCAATCTTCAAGAGAAAGGATGGGCAGCCTTGAGATTCCAACATAACATTCAAGTTCGTATGCAAATAATGTCAAACTATCAAAACTCTGTCAGACACAGGTGCAGTCAACCTTAATTTGCTATATTTATCAAAAGTTTATCTAACAAAAATCAATTTGATGAATTTATTTAAGATATATTTTGAGTTTTTATAACATGCAATAAAACATAATAAAATTAAGAATATAATGTCAATAATGAATGTCTATAAAAAGTAACCAAATCTAAGAATCGTAATCAGTCGAGATATTTCGAGAATTAACAATTTATTGATGGTGTGCAGCCTCAGGATGGCTAGGGATGGTTTTCGAGGATTGGGGATCAAGCAATATCGGAAAGTGAGTAATTAGTTAGCAACAAATTAGCACAAAAAGAATATGCCGTATTTTTTAATTTTTTTTTTATTTTTTTGAGTGGCTGTCCTAATTTTATTCTTGTCTAGTCACAGCCATTGTTTTTTCGGAATTGGGTAGAGCAACAAAATCGGGAATAGAGTATCAAATTAGCAACAAAAAAGTACTAAATTTCTATTCTTTTATTCGATTGTGTTGAAGTGGCTGTGTCAGCTTAATAGATGTTTGTATTTGTCATTTGGATGAATGTATATTTCATATTTTATTAATTGTTTTACGAGTATAGAAAAATTTTTTTAATGGAATATATAATAATTTATATAGAGTTATAGATTTGAAAATAATTTTGTTAGACCATTAAAATAATTACGTAAGAAACTCAAGTAATCTAATGTTCCGTATTACAGAAAATAATTTTAATATTCTATAAGCAATTAGCTTGAACATTTCGCATTATTTTGTTAGTGTAACAAAATTATTAGATAGGATATCAAGTTAAATTTTTAAATATTTTATCAAAACCATTCTTTCCATAAAATTCATTAAAATTCAATAGTTAATAGTTCTTAAAATATCTCGAATGATTACGGTTCTCTGATTTTGTTGCTCGTGATTCCCGATGAATCCGGTTTTGTTGCTGTGTGATTTTGACGCCTGTTAGTGCAGTTCTTATTTATAGATTTGTAGAATTGTTAACAGTACCTTTTTTTCAATGTGTTTTTGCTCTATAAAAAGTAACAAAATCTAAGAATCGTAATCAGTCGAGATATTTCGAGAATTAACAATTTATAGATGGTGTGTTGACTCGGAGTGGCTAGGGATGGTTTTCAAGAGTTGGGGATGGAGCAACAATATCGGGATGTGAGCAACAAATTAGCACAAAAAATATGCTATATTTTTAATTCTTTTTTTATTTTTTGAGTGGCTGTGCTAATTTTATTCTTATGCTACCACAGTCATTTTTTCGGAATTGACTGGAGCAATAAAATTGGGAAAAAAGCCATAAATTAATAATAAAAAAGCACTAAATTTCTGTGCAAATTTTATTCGAATTGCTGTGTCAGCTTAACCGACCGTCATTAATGAATATGTATAATATAGTCCCCAAAACGCATTTCTTACATATAGTTGTTTATGCTTGTCCCTCGCAATAATTACTATATAAACTATTGCAAGAGACATAAATAATTATGCCTAAGAAATGCGTTTTAGGGATGATATATATATATATATATA
>NW_017259281.1:2064164-2069828 GCF_001594045.1 Atta colombica | reverse complement strand
GAATTTTACACAAATAAAAAATAATATTTACCGCAAGGTTGCTCCACCGATGCCTGATGTCTCTTCCAGACCTCCTCCTCCTCTCAGAGTATGATTAACATCTCGCACAGGACACTCGCGTAAAACACTCGCGAATAATAAAATATAATCGCGCGCGGACTATAACTTGAGTCCGATTACTTGAACGGCACTCCCGAAACGCGCGACGCGACGAACCGGCTGCGGTTCGTTCATTTTTAAATCGGCGGCGAAGGTACGTTAGCTTACGTTCGATTTTTACGCGAAGAGAATGATTTTACTCAATATCTAAAAATTTATCTAGATATATTATATTCAGATACATCCGAAAATTTTTAAATACTTGAGAAAAAAACATTCTTTTCGTGTAAATATTCTCTGGGTACTGAGCTATCCCACCATGTCAAGGTCGAACCCGTGAGAGAAAAGATAATCTGAAAAATGTAATATATAGCGAATTATCTATATTACTATGCAATCAGTTAACTTTTACAAATGAATATCATGTCTGCAATTTGTTATTATATTATATTATATTATATATTGCGAAATAAAGTCAGAGCAAATAAAAGAGCTGAATCTTTTACTTAGACATAAATGATTAGAGATTAAATGTCTAGAATGAAATAGGTTAGAGATTAATAAAAAAGAAAAATATTTCTTTTATAATATTACCGATAAATAGTTACGGTTTATTTTTTAACGGATCTCCGTATAGAATCGAAAGGTGCTCAAAAAGAAATTTATTAATTATTAAATCATATTCATTGAAAAAGCAGGAATTGCGATTTTTTTGCACGAGAGTATTAATGCTCATATTATTGCTTTTTTATGACTCGTGTGTGATACTGTTCGTATAGACAAGTAACCGTGTCGCGTGCCGCGCTTCTTCACATTTCTTTTGAAAAGTATAATCGCGAGAAATGTTAGATATAATATGAAAGTTTTATTTTATGAATATTCACATAATACAATTTCTAGTACAATTAATTATTCATAAAGCTTCGTATTATATTTAGTATTTTTTGCGATTACGTTTTAAAAGGGAATATAAAGAAGAGCGGCACGCAACACGACTACCTGCTTGTAAGAGCTTCGGTAAGACAATGGCTGTACGATAACTACGCGTAAACATGACGCGCCGCTCCGTGCCACCCTGTGCCATCCCCAAGGTCGCGCGCCGCTCATCTAACTGTCGAAATATTATGCGTATTACAAAATTAGTAAAATAATCATACTCGTTTTAATATTCTTCGATGAACTTTACACGATACTTTATTAGACGATTTACGTTTTATTTTTTGAATTCGTTACGCACACAACTCATCTACATCTTAGACCGGTATTCGCAGAACTTATATTAAAGACCGTCTTAAGAACAATTTTAAGAAGTCACGAATCAGAGAGCCGTATTTGTGTCTTAAGACATTACTTAAGACATTACTTAAGTCTTGAAATCTAAGAAGGGATTATGAATACCGCTCTTAGATATCTCTAACTTATGTATCTCTATAAATGTATAACATGAATTCTATTTATATTCATTATTATATTTAGTCAAAAATGTTTTATAATTTAAAAAATGTTTTATATAATGAATGTATAATTATTATTCATCTTTATTTGAATGTAAATCATCAAAAAGAGAGTAATAAAGATTGAGATATAACTCTTAGTACACACCTTAGTTTTGAGCAACATACTATTTGGACATCCTTACGTAATTAATCGTCAATTCGTGTTCGCGAATATTTAATTTTCGTAGATTAATGTGCGACGCTCGGAGCGATTGTACTACACGTCTGTATCCCTCCGCGCTCGCCGAGCGAATGCCGAAGTGATGACGTAGTCAACCACCAGGCTGCTCCCCCCTCGCGTTCGCCACCCTTTGCTTTTCATCGGGCGCCGTTTAGATTATTGCGTATGAAAAATATTAACGGTTTATTCAATTATACGCATTTTGATAAAAGAATATTGTCGTACATTTCGCTCTTTGCTTTGTGACATCTCTAACCCTTGTTAAATCATATATTATAATATTTGCGCGCTTCTTGTAAACGTAATCAGTACTTGTATTTGTTGCGTGGAGCATTTTTGATATTCCAATATGTCTCAACTTTTATTATTCTTTTAAGTGATTCATTAATAATTAAAGATTGATAATATTCTATACATCTTTTATATAAAGATACATGCAAATTTTATATAATATTGCGGAACAATTTGCGCTAAATGCAGCTTTGGCTGCAATTAGCAAAAGTATTAAATATCTTGTCAATCATTATTTAATTTTTTCAGCTAAAAAATTTATTTATGACACTACTATTGCTATGTCATAAATTATTCTGTGTTTTAACAATTCTTTAAACTTACGTACAATGTCAATCATAACTCGGTAAAATAACTGTTACGACTTATTTAAAATAATCATATCATAAATATATAATTAGTTTCAGAATCTTATTTAAAATATAAAATTATAGGAATCGATAAAAAACTAATAAAGTATATATTTTAAATTTAAAAAATAAAAGAATTTTTTGTATACGCACGCAAACACAAGTACTGGTTACGTTTACAAGAACCGTGCAAATATTATAAGATATGATAATATTTAACAAGAGCTAAAGATGCCACATAACAAAGCGCGAAATGTACGACAATACACCGTTTATAATATACGTATTATAAAATACGTATAATAAATAAACCGTTAATATTTTTCATACGCAATAACCTAAATGACGCCTGATGAAAAGCAAAGGGTGGCGAAAGCGAGAGGGGAGCGGCCTAGTAGTTGACTACGTCATCACTTCGGTATTCGCTCGGCGAGCGCGGAGGGAGACAGACGTGTAGTACAATCGCTCCGAGCGTCGCACATTAATCTACGAAAATTAAATATTCGCGAACACGAATTGACGATTAATTACGTAAGGATGTCCAAATAGTATGTTGCTCAAAACTAAGGTGTGTACTAAGAGTTATATCTCAATCTTTATTACTCTCTTTTTGATGATTTACATTCAAATAAAGATGAATAATAATTATACATTCATTATATAAAACATTTTTTAAATTATAAAACATTTTTGACTAAATATAATAATGAATATAAATAGAATTCATGTTATACATTTATAGAGATACATAAGTTAGAGATATCTAAGAGCGGTATTCATAATCCCTTCTTAGATTTCAAGACTTAAGTAATGTCTTAAGTAATGTCTTAAGACACAAATACGGCTCTCTGATTCGTGACTTCTTAAAATTGTTCTTAAGACGGTCTTTAATATAAGTTCTGCGAATACCGGTCTAAGATGTAGATGAGTTGTGTGCGTAACGAATTCAAAAAATAAAACGTAAATCGTCTAATAAAGTATCGTGTAAAGTTCATCGAAGAATATTAAAACGAGTATGATTATTTTACTAATTTTGTAATACGCATAATATTTCGACAGTTAGATGAGCGGCGCGCGACCTTGGGGATGGCACAGGGTGGCACGGAGCGGCGCGTCATGTTTACGCGTAGTTACCGTACAGCCATTGTCTTACCGAAGCTCTTACAAGCAGGTAGTCGTGTTGCGTGCCGCTCTTCTTTATATTCCCTTTTAAAACGTAATCGCAAAAAATACTAAATATAATACGAAGCTTTATGAATAATTAATTGTACTAGAAATTGTATTATGTGAATATTCATAAAATAAAACTTTCATATTATATCTAACATTTCTCGCGATTATACTTTTCAAAAGAAATGTGAAGAAGCGCGGCACGCGACACGGTTACTTGTCTATACGAACAGTATCACACACGAGTCATAAAAAAGCAATAATATGAGCATTAATACTCTCGTGCAAAAAAATCGCAATTCCTGCTTTTTCAATGAATATGATTTAATAATTAATAAATTTCTTTTTGAGCACCTTTCGATTCTATACGGAGATCCGTTAAAAAATAAACCGTAACTATTTATCGGTAATATTATAAAAGAAATATTTTTCTTTTTTATTAATCTCTAACCTATTTCATTCTAGACATTTAATCTCTAATCATTTATGTCTAAGTAAAAGATTCAGCTCTTTTATTTGCTCTGACTTTATTTCGCAATATATAATATAATATAATATAATAACAAATTGCAGACATGATATTCATTTGTAAAAGTTAACTGATTGCATAGTAATATAGATAATTCGCTATATATTACATTTTTCAGATTATCTTTTCTCTCACGGGTTCGACCTTGACATGGTGGGATAGCTCAGTACCCAGAGAATATTTACACGAAAAGAATGTTTTTTTCTCAAGTATTTAAAAATTTTCGGATGTATCTGAATATAATATATCTAGATAAATTTTTAGATATTGAGTAAAATCATTCTCTTCGCGTAAAAATCGAACGTAAGCTAACGTACCTTCGCCGCCGATTTAAAAATGAACGAACCGCAGCCGGTTCGTCGCGTCGCGCGTTTCGGGAGTGCCGTTCAAGTAATCGGACTCAAGTTATATTCCGCGCGCGATTATATTTTATTATTCGCGAGTGTTTTACGCGAGTGTCCTGTGCGAGATGTTAATCATACTCTGAGAGGAGGAGGAGGTCTGGAAGAGACATCAGGCATCGGTGGAGCAACCTTGCGGTAAATATTATTTTTTATTTGTGTAAAATTCTTTTTTTGCTTGTTTTTAAATCATTTAATTTGATATTGATTTAAAAATGATTATTTTTAAATCATTGTTAAATAAAATGATTTAAATAATTTTATATTTTATCAAAAAATGATTCTATCAAATAATTAGATATTCTCTAAAGTAATTATATATATTCTCTAAAACAATTATGTATTTTTTTTAAAGATCTTAGTCAAAATAAATTTGTATAAAATTTACAAGTAATTTTTAAGTAACTCTCCTTTTATCTAATTTAGATTAAAAAAAAGTTACTCGAAATTTAGATAAAATAATTATATATATTCTCTAAAAAAGATGTTAGCAAAAATAAATTTGTTTATAATTTTAAAGTATTTAAATTACTTTAAAATTTTAAACAAATTAATTTTGATAAGATCTTCTTTAGAGAATATATAGGTAATTATTTTAGAAAAAATATATAATTATTTTAGTGAATATGTAATTGTTTTATGTCTAATTAAATAATGGGTACAAAAAATTCGATGCTTATAAAAATGATATTCAAAATTGCATGATAGTTTTTTAGCAAATTGCATGCGTTCGTACAGCAATTATTTTTTAAAGTTAAATGATTATTTCTTTACTCTGTTTTAAATTTGAACTTTAATTTATTTGTTACAGAATCATCGTAGCGACGTTGCAGATTTAACTCCGCTGTTGCGCATCGATTGGTGAGTGATGAATTAATGTTTTTCTTGAGGCTACCGATATGTAATAATTTTATTAATATACCATATACATCTATATACATCACTATATACAATATACCATATACATCTAAATACATATATGAATCAATTTAATAAAAATTAACTGATAAATGTAAATAACATATTTATTGCCTTAAAATATAATAAGGATAAGTTGTGATAGATTAGGATAAATAATTATTCTTATATATTCTTAATTCTGAATTATAGAATTTACTGTATACTGTTTAATTTTAATATCATATTA
>NW_017259281.1:2023691-2064064 GCF_001594045.1 Atta colombica | reverse complement strand
CGATTGGTGAGTGATGAATTAATGTTTTTCTTGAGGCTACCGATATGTAATAATTTTATTAATACCATAGATATATCTAAATGCATATATGAATCAATTTAATAAAAATTAACTGATAAATATATATAACATATATAACATATTCATTGCCTTAAAATGGATAAATTGTGATAGATTAGGACTTAATTCTGAATTATGGAATTTACTGTATACTGTTTAATTTTAATATCACATTACTCAGTTTAAGTTATCTTTAATACTTCCTATAAGTCGCCACTGTTCAATATCTCGTTAATTTAACTAAAACAATAAATAATAAATTGAATTAGAAGGAGCTAAGCTGAATGTTTATTCTAAATGTATATATTTCTGTGAGAATAAATAATAAATAAATAGAACATACGTTTCGATTCCTATTGAGTTATTTTCAATGTCGAATAAAAACGTTATTCTAATCGATTTCTTACATATAAATTTATATATATATATATCATCCCTAAAACGCATTTCTTACGCATAGGTATTTATGTCTCTCGCAATAGTTTATATGGTAATTATTGCGAGAGACAAGTATAAACAACTATACGTAAGAAATGAGATAGAGCAACAATCGGGAAGTGAGCAACTAATTAGCAATAAATTAGCACAAAAAAAATATACCGTATTTTTTAATTTTTTTTTTATTTTTTTGAGTGGCTGTGCTAATTTTATTCTTATGCTTGCACAGCCATTTCTTCGGAATTAACTGGAGCAACAAAATCGGGAATAGAGCAACAAATTAGTTACAAAAAAGCATTAAATTTTTATGCAACTTTTATTCGATTGTGCTGAAGTGGCTGTGTCAGCTTAATAGACGTCAAAAATATAAGTATATACGTCATATAAATATATAATAATATAAATAAATGAATAGAAAAAATAGAGTAATGAAGATATGCTGGAAAAAAATCTTGTTTTGTAATTTAGATTCAACCAGAAAAACACAAGCCAAACACATTTCTAATTAAATCCATCACATCTCTTTGCTTTAGTCGAGCTAACCAAAAATTCAAATTATAATAAGAAATCTGAGAATTCTGATTCATATGATAAGAATTAATTTTATTTGTACTTCTTATTGACACAACCAAAACATTTTTCAGTGTGCGATAACTTTCAAGTTTCTAAAAAGACGAAGTAGAAAGATTTCCTGAGAAAGAAGGCCCAAGTTATTATCAGAAAAAATTTCAAGTCCTGACGATATCGGGAAGTCCCGAGATACTATAGCCGGATGCTATTCCGTATTCAATGTTTCCTGCCCACTTCGTTTCCCTGTCGTCGCATATAGACGGCATTCTGAGTTTACCCATTTTGCATCCGAAGATTTTATCGTGATTCACTCTAGCGTACGATTTATGTGGCGATGCGTCGATACGCAGCGCATCAAGTGTAGAAGAGTTCGCGCGATTGGCCGTGGGAAGCATCGTCTTTTATCCGCGACTCCACCAGAACTTCCTCAAAAATTTATATGGATCTACCATTGATCTCTCGTAAACGCGTAAAGGTGAGAACAGTCTTCGCCGAAGCACCCGTCGAGGTGAAATAAACCGGCTTCGTGCCGTTTACGTAAAATCTGTGTACTTTTCCAAGAGTCGCCGTGCAGACTTCTAATACATTCCAGGAATGATTTATTGTTTTTATTTCTATCAATTTATCGTGACAGAAATTTACGAAGCCGTCTTTAACCTGTTGATTAACTTGTTAAATGAGCAAGCAATACATAGAAAGAACAATTTTGCTGAAGTATCTAAAAATCTAACTATAAACAGATTAGAAAATAATTTTGTTGAATCATTAAAATAATTACGTAGAACGCTTAAACGTTGATGATAATGTCATAATCATTTTTAACATTTTAACAACTGTAAGTTTAAGCGTTTTATATAATTATGTCGACTGTCCAACCTAATTATTTTCAAATTTATATTTAACTAAATTTTTACATCAGCAAAATCATTCTTTCTGTGTACAAAGTAGAAAATACAATCGTAAATTTATGTAAAAAATACATAAAGAAAATCATATCAAGTGAGAAATATCAAATTAACAATGTAAATTAAAAAGAAATAATTATCAAATTAAGGCGAGATCCAGGTTAACAAAAATATGCAAAAGAAATTCGTAGCATACAAATTAATTATAACGTTAATCATAAATACACAATTTTAAGGCACCTATTTGTGAATTTATTGCAGTATCTCCAACACCAGAATGTTTGAAAAAAATGTTTTTAAATGATCGTAGTATAAAAAGATCCGTACATGTACAGACAAATTTTGGTGTTCGAAGTACTTTAAAGAAATTTTTATTGCTGTTCGCACAAAACTCGTCATCTGTCACGTATTGATATTAGGAATACCTAAGAATTTTTTAATTATATATTTTCAAAACAGTCATAACTACCATCATTTTTATATGCGCGTTGATTTAAAGATATTATAAAATTTCAAAGTATCAATAACAGCATTGTGCATAGAATATTTAATTCTTTGTTGCCACGCAACGGAAATAACATATTTAGGTATGACATATCCAATTCAATTCGGCTTATAATTTTTATAAAAATAAAAATACTGTAAAAATTTTTTTCAATTAGCAGACATTAAAATTAGAAACATAATGATACCAATAAATATATCTTTATTAATAAAAAAATTATAATCAATGAAAAAAGTTTTGAAAAAAGAAAGCTGGATGTCTGAATCTCAAAATGGCAATAAAAATACGTTGATGAATAAATAATAAGATAATTATCGTTAGAAAAAAAATATTTAAAATGTATATTTTAATTCTAAACTATATATAATATATTTCGGAGTAATTTTTAACAATATTAAATACAAAAAAATCCTAATACCATTTTGGAACTTCAATCAATCTCGTCCGTCGCAGCTACGAATTTATTCCGCATTCGGATGCATCGTCTCACGAGCCCGTATACGTGTTACGTTTGCGATCGAGAGATAGTTATGCAGATAGAAACGCTGCCGCGCGCGCCTGGTCGAGACGCTTGTATTTACGCTTGAGGTCGCTACATTCCGTTCTGATTATTATCCGCAACCTCAGGCAAGCTGTGGCGTGGCATCGGTGTACCAAACGCGCTCCCTCGCACATGTGCGAAACGTGTTTGCATTAAACTGCCGTTTTAAACGCGTTATGACCGCCCTCCGAACGAACATCGACCGTAATACTTCTTAGAGTTACTATAGACGCGAGCGATTCTTCACAATTTCAAGGAAGGTTATATATATGAGTGTTTGATGTGTGGTGGTAAAATAGGTTTCTAACAACCGCAAAATAAAATTTTGCGAAAGTTGCTTCAATTAAAAAAAAATCCTCCTATATTTTGCGATTTCTTTAAAATAATTTCAAAATAATAACGTAACAGTGGGAACTAATTATACGTTCATTCTTAGAAGATACCTAATTGAAGACGCAGTTCACGAGAACAGTGGCTTCTATCATTTGGTTATGAAAAGTTCGCCGTGCCAATGATTACTTAGACCTCGATCTATGGGCTTGTGCGATTATTATTTAATGATTACACGAACGTGAAGAAATATGTATGTGTTACTGTTGACACTCGATGGTAAGATGGTCTTACAAATATTTTCCGTTGTCAATGGATTGTAGAAAATAATCTCACAATCTACCGGAATCTTAAATCAGAAACACAATTTCACACTCTGAAAACGCGCGTGGGTGTCGATACACGAAATATACATTTGATTTCTATACCGATCAACTCAAACATCAAGTATGACTAGTGTCTACTTTAGATACGCGTCATCGCAAGAATGATATCATCGAAAGAATGCATTTGTTCACTTCGGTGATCTAGATAAATGAGGACAGAGGAAAAAATCATATCTTGCTTACTTTGTTAAACCTAAGATCCTGCATGATTTTATATGACACTCATATCTCACGTCACTATGGTAAAAATGAAGATCTTCGGACTAATAGAAATATGTATATGTAATCAAAGTTCAGTAGTTAGGAAATGATAGAAAAAAATGACTGTAATAAATATAAATTAAAATATTCAGCTTTGACCTTATCACTTTTTGTACAGATAAAAAAAAAGATTCTCCAATTCATTCTGACAGCATAGAAAGAAATGCTTGTTTTATTATATGTATAACAAAGATAAAATAAAGATTACTTTTATCACAGAATACACCATATTTTACAATATTAATATTCCAGTAATTATAAATAAAGGTATTTCATAATTTTGGAAATTTTAACCTGCGTACAGAAAAACTCGAGGAAAACCGAATGTATGGAAGAACACATGCTGATTCAGGAATTTGCGCTTTCAAATTGTCATAAACATGGTGACAGCTTGGTCGGACCATGACTCTAAATTTGGCGAACATTTACGAACTTGAGATGCAAAACAAGTTTCCTCGTTCAGTTGCCGCCTCCGATTGGATAAATAGTTCCGATTTCTCATTAACGTGAAAAAGTAAAACAGATTCCGCTTAATTTATTAAACCTTTAAAAGCTTCATTTACTTGAGCAAGCTTGATTTACTAAATAAACTCAATGACTAACAATAGTTTGAACGTTCAGTTCATCTAACTCCTGAATTTTCTAAATCTTCTATAAATTTTGCATAATATTAGAGTCAATGAACGGAAACTTAATTATTTTTAACTATATGGTTTATATCTTAATTATCAATGTAATAATATAATACTATAGCAAAACCAAAAATATAATCGCTAACAATCATTACGAGATTTATTCACTGTACTGTTTAACAAATGGAATCTCACTCTAAAGAATGAAAATTGCATCAGTTTTGAAAAAAGTGGCTCAATCATTAAAAAATTATTGAAACTTTCAATTTATTCTAAAAGTTAAAGAGTAAAATAATTAGATAAAAATCTTACTATTAATTAAAGCGGATCTTAATGCTTACACATTTTAATGTAAATTTATATGTGTATACAATTCTGCCAAAAATCGCCAAAATCAGTTTTGAAATGCAATCATGAACAGAACTAGAATAGTAATATCACATATTAAACTGACAAATAATTTAATAATATTGATGTTAATAAGCACCTTATAAGAATATTAATATTAATGAGAAATTTTTCGTAGTAAATTATTCGCAGTTTTTAAAATTTCTTATTAACATATTTCTTATTAACATATTAAATTATTAATATTCTTATAAAATTGAAAAAGAATTCAACGATATGCAGAATTGGATGTATATAAAGTATACAAGTATAAGTACCGAAAGCAGTTCATACCGAAAGATAGAAATATTAACATAAGATCCGTTTTGACCGATAATAAAATTTTTCTTAATTAAATTTATTTTCATCGATTCAATATAGACTTATAATGGTTTTAGAAAATTTATTATATTAATAAATTTTAATAAAATATTAATAAAAGTAATTATTACTTGCAAAGAATTTGACATTTGTTACAACAATTGCTAATATTGGTTTGACTTCAAAACATTCGCTTGTACACGATACAATGCGATTGTATCGTGTGCGATTCAATTATTACTTAAATTGTTCTTCCAAATTTAACCTTCAATAGGATCACGGTCTTTATTCTTTTGTTAATGTCCGAGCGCATTAAAGCGATTCAGGTTACTCCAAAAAAAACGCATCACAAAGGTCAAGGATCGCAAATTCTTCGCAGATCGAACGATTACAAGTGTGAGATGTGCGGTTCCTTCTATCTGTCTACTTAATAACGCCCACCAGTTCACACGGTCAGAGAAAACAAAAAAGTATACGCACAGAAGGGGCATGCAAAAAAACGAATGAGTCGAGGAGAATCCGTTTGTGTCATCTGCTTTTCGGCTTGGGAGAATATCAAGCATCATGCTCCCTCGCTCGACATTGCAAGAAAAACGCGAAACGTCACACTTAACATGCATTACAAAATGTATGTATTAATTGCGCCATCAACTCTCATATGAGATCATATGAGAGCAAAAGTTTCAGCAATAAATAATTAAAAATAACATGTAACCATTTTACGCCTGCAGAATTTTTAGTTACGCAAGATACAATCAATATCACGTTCGTGCGCAACCATAAAGACTTGTAGTATAATAGAAATTAATCAAAGTTAGAAAATCGCACAAGATGATCTAATATCAAGCGCAAGTAAATGATCAGTGACATCATTACTATCAATCATTTATAAAGAGAAACGATAATACGCAAATGGATCTACGAGATCTTTGAAGCTCAGATCACTCATTAGCCGATAAGTGGTCAATTATTCATCTGGAAACGATATTGGTCGATCCCGATTATATATCGCGGCGATAAGTTTCTTGTAAAGACTACGTTAAGATACATCGTGCGTACTAGTCTACCAGTAGCAGCACTCGCAGGCATTATCTGAGAAATAGTAGTAGGAGACTGAGAGACGACTTCCGCACCAACTAGTTTTAACGATGAGCCATCGGCCGCCACCTTCCTTATCCCTCTTGCGATACGATGGGACTTTTCTTGTTTGTTTGCGCTGCGTCGACATGCACCGATGCACTCACGATGCATCGGTACGTGCCAAAGAACGACACGGAACCGACACACGCACGCATGCTCGCATGCTCGAAATCAACGAACACGTCGCAAGCGAACGACGAAAAACGTAATCTATATAGCAACAGCTGATGAATCGAAATCGTGATATATAAACGAAAATGCAAAAGTATTCATCGCATTTCATAAGTTTTCTAGACCACAATATTACGACTTTAGATCACTAAGATTTAGTCGATCTATTAAATTAATGTATCAATTGATTCATGAATAATCAGAATTATTTTTAGAATGATAACATATTGAGGAAAAAATTATACTGACGGAGAAAACTCGCTAACGGTCAATGACTTTTATGATCAATATTATTTACATATTTAATGCCAAATATGCGTTGTTATGTAATAAAAATGCTATTAGGTATTATTTATGTAAAATTAATATATCATTAGAATGTTGACGATATAAATTCTCGTCTAAGCTCTATGTAGATTTTCTAAGTGTATCCACTACAGAGCTAATGAACATTTAAACCAGTCACATGGAAATGTAATGGACACCTGTAACCAAATGCGCCTTATGCGAATTCGCAAACAAAAACCGGTTTACTCTCGGGTGCCATTGGAGTCGTTTAGTTAGATAAAGTTCTCTAAAACAGATGTATAAACATCGGAACAGGAAGGGAATACGGAAAAACAACCAACAGAATAAAGAATGACTCGGGACTTGTTTCGGAAATTCGTGATCGTCGACTTCGCGGCTAATTTGTCACGACATGCTTCGCCATTGGCGATCAATGAAGGCGATCGATAAGGCCGATGATCGATTTTATTGTGCTAAGTGAGCAGTGTTATGGCATGCTAAATGATCAATCGAGAAGGATGTACTGCAAGACTGCAAGACGACCTTCCACGTTGTGTACATTAAACAAGATACGCGTGATTTAGAGAGAGATCGCATCAAAATAATTTTAATTAAGAAAGACGAGAAATTTATCAGGACAGAATCATTCGCTCATCGTGCTTGGTCCATCGTGCCGAGAGAAATCATTTGCTCTTACGATGATCCGTTCGATAATGAAAAATATGGGCGAAGCTCACGGCGCCGATTCCTTTCACCGCTCCAATCTTCCGTTTCGGGCCTAAGAAGTTGAGGAATCGAGTCACTTCCATGGAATCAGAATCGATTATCGTAAGAGAAAGTGGGCGTTGATTCACTCGACCTTTTTATATCAGTGCTGATCTTCTTCTAAGATCCGGTCATATAAACGCGATTACATGAAACGTTGGAACCTATCACGATTCGTATAAACATGCTTTTAATAGCGAAATTGCAAAACAGCGCGTCTAATCGTATGGGTTAAAGATAGAACGAGTGGGACTTTTGAATGCGAATGATATGTATACGATGATTAATCACACCCGCAGGCAATGCGCGAGATTTCAAATACGATTAATTTCTTAATGTTTACGTCAGATTTTAGATACGATGTAATATATCAGAAAATTTAATTATGAAACGAAGGTATCAGAAGATCTCATAACGAAACGTCGGAAAAAGTATAAAAAGATTCTTATATTATAATTATCCATTGAAATGAAATGTGTTCATTCTAATATAATTTCCAACTAATATCTCTATTAATGTTGTAGATAATTCAATATAATCATGCTCTTTAGCAGTAATTTAATTTACTAATTAAAGCATTTAATTTATCATAAAAATCAGGCTTTATATGTGATTTCTTATAACTCATTATATGTGATTTCTTTTATAAATCACTAATTATAAAATTCTTCAATTTCTTAAGATTAGTTTTGCAAATTTTTACAATTAAAATGCTGTAAAAGTATGAATTCAATATTGACTTACCTTGACTTTGGCGAGATAGAGCTCCAGTTCCTTGTACGGATCCATCTCCGCTGTCTTTTCACTTGTCACCTTGTCATTTTCATCACTTAGCACGAGCTTCAACCGATTCGGCATCTTCGCGGACGAACCATTTTGCAGACGACCATCACTTTCCTCCATAGTCTCTATGCTCTCACAGTCACCTCGACGATCTTACACGCATTTTTTCGTACATCTGCAACATCATATAAATAATAAATTTATTATAATAAAAAACAAAATGTACGAAAACTTATTCATCACAGAAGTAATAATATATGAAGTAATCGTGATAAAAATGTAAATATCAACTTAACGATTCGACTAAGTAAAATTAAAAGAAAAAAACAATTTATCAGGAATTGGAGTTCAAAAGAAACTTTAGGATTTTAAATTTCATTTAAATTTCTAGCAAAAGAAGTCTGGCAGAAAAAGAATAAATATTATCTACTGTAAAAATGTTAATCACACTGAAAGAGCAATTTTACTGAAAAATTTAGTTAAATACAGATCTGACTAAATAATTTTGTTACCATCAAAATAATTAGATAGGACAACAAAATTTGTTACTAGAATATCAAAACATTTTACAGCATTACCCATCATAAAATCCTGCAAAACTATTTTAATGATCCAATAAAATTAATTTTAGATTTGCATCTAGACAAATTTTTAGATTATTTAGCAAAATTTCTCTTTCAGTGCACGCATGAATTTATGAATAAACGATTAAAATTAATAATTGGAGAAATTATAACGCATATCATACTATAATTGAGAACGAGAAAAGAGCTGAAAGGCCAAAAAGAATCTTTGAGTATATTCTGGCAAAGGCATTATATATATATATAATTAGCTTCGCTGTGACTCACTGCGGCCGCTGCTTTGCGCGGTCCGTATAATCTTGGACTTGTCAAATACTTGAAAAGGGTAAAATGACCACCTGCGCTGTTATGATTACATTTGGCTAAATTTAGCGGCCTCACTAGCATTAGTCATTAAAACTAATTATATTCCGCGCAGATTAGCCGTGCCGTCCGCAAGTATAGCTAATCTGAAGTCACTTTGTATCCATTTCCCTACTTCTCGAAATTATGTCGCATTATATCATTCGCAACAAGTCAACAAATCTGCACACGTTTTCTTCAGATGAAAAACATATTCTTTCAAATGGAAAACATTGAGAAGTCTGGCGGATAATTTAGTAAGTTTTATGCTTCGTATTCGTCATATTTTTACATGCATTATAATTTTTAATATCGTTAATTAGTGGATACAGAGTGTTCCGGAAATTGTGATATGATCGAAAAGGAAGCAATTCATTATAGAAAAATTAATTAAAAAATGTATAAAATATTTCCATTTCTTTTCTGACATTTTTAATAATTTATAAAATAATAAAATTCATCATGAGTGAATATTTTGTTTTATTCTCTACTCAATACAACAAACATGAGCAAAGATAGTCTACAGCGAAATCTGTTACAAGACATAGTACGCAACGAATATTTAAAGTCGCTTTTTTCCAAAAACAAAACCTTATATGAAAATATTTTATTCGATTATTTCGTCGATTATTTTTTCCTGTAGACTCATTCTTTTCCATTGATTTGCGGAACACTCTATACATAAAAAATTTCTAATAAGTCGCAATAAAAATAATCTGTGTAAATGTTCACGTTACAAATTATAATTCGATTATTATAATACAACGAAAAAATTATATAACGCATGTACAGAACTGACAAATGAACTATTTTGCATGTTTTGATAACTTTCTATAAATATTCACGTATTAATAGCGCCATAAAAATTCTGTATTATGAAACAGACGAGCTAGTTCTTTCGATGTAAGGCGATATATAGGGAGCATATAATGTACTGTAAAATGCAATCTGATAGAATAATTTCTCTCATTTCATTCAGCTGTGGCAGAGACATGGCGACGATGGATTGATATTTCTGTATATGGAGTTACGTTAATGGCACCGAGACAAGTGCGATAGTGAAACTAAAATATGAGCATGGCTTTACGCTCCGGCGAGCTAGCTAATAATAATTAATATTACATTTTGTGCTCGCTTTCGACTACCATATATAACTTTATCATAACGAGTATTACTAAAAAAATATTGAATATTGAATGAAAAATATTCCGCAAAAAAATATTGAATCATTGGTAGCATAGGATCACGCGGTGATCCTATCTAGTAACTTAATACAACTCAATACAATCAAGTTTTATAAATAATGCAAAATGATTCTCATAATCTGTACGTAGAGTTTTTGCAATTATTAAAAAGATTCTAATAATTCATTATATTGTAAAATTCTAAAATTCTACTAATTTATTAAAATCTCTTCTCTATATATAATCTTACTCTTACTCTTTGTAAAATTTCTATAAATTTTCAATTGTAAAACTAATTCCAATTGTACACATCTTCGGATGGAATATTTATTATTATAAGCATATTTCCGTTATTAATATCGTATGCTGAAAAAGGAACGTTCGAGAAATTTCCTGTGTAAATATGTCATGCTGGAAAAGGAACGTTCGAGAAATTTCCTATGTAAATATGTCATGCAGGAAAAATTCCCCGTCATCTCTAAGGGTCACTTCGATCAATTCCGATTCACTTTAATCGACAGTTAGTTCATTGGAATTGGCCAATCGCGTTGTTGACAAATGCGATTGGTCAATTTCAATGGACTGTTTAATTAATTAAAATTCAATCAGAATTGGTTGAAGCTCTAAGAGAGTCGTCACAGAGTTGTTATCAGAGAATGTCCTGATGCACTCAATTATATTATGTAACTAAATAAACTTATTAAACTGTGCACGCAAAAAAGAACTTAATAATATTTGATATTAGCTAAATATTAGTTGCTAGTTCAAACCTTATTTTTATTAAAAGTTGGTTATTGAAGATAAAACATTTGCTACCAACGTCCAACCTTATTAGTTAAAATTAAAAGCACACTTAATATGAGTAGCTAAGTAAGTGGCAGTTATTCCTCTATCTTAATCAAATATTCCATTCGCAATTATTTCTGGGACGCTGCCGATTACTATTCTAGCAGAGAATATTTTTCGCTGCAGCACCTAAATTTTAGCAGTTAATAAATTAAGTTTTGGCAACGACATTAGCTGTCTCTATTATAAAGATACATTTTAACTGATACTGCAGTTATATTTTAGCTGCGTTGGCTAATCTTTTCTCTGCGTGTGTAAAGAGATATCGTCGTATATAATTCTCCATTATAATTATAAAAATATTTTAGATTCAATTATTCTTTTTATGCGCTATGGAATACGTATGTTAATAGGAAGAAAATAAAAAACTCGACGCTCCTTAACAGAAGTTATGCAACGTAATCCTAGAATGATAAATACAAATGAGCGAGATCGTTTAATGCTAAGATATGCTTTAAATGAAGCATTAAAAGATTCAATCTATTAAAATTTAAAGCAAATGGAGATATGCAATTAAAAATTCTATTCGTTATTATATAACAATCTGGCCCCTAATGGTCAATAATATAATAGATTGTAATTAAAGTGATTAAACTATTAAGCAATTTGAGTTATTATTTGGTGTTTATTTTATCTATATTTTGAGTTTTATGAAGTAACACACACAATCGAATTACGTATTCCATAATCGGACTTCACATCGTTTCAAGATTTAACTTGACAGTGTGCTTATTCTGTTTTTCTTTTTAAGTTAATAATGAGGCTATTTATAAAGATCTAAATTATAAATATTTCGTCATTAAAATGTAAAATGTATGAAAGACTTGTGTTAAATGACTTAAGAGCGGTCTATTTTCCTATACATACAATTTAATCAATAGCAAGATTGTATCATTCAATATTGATAATGTTCTGGGGTTCTGGGGTTAAATGAATATTGGCATAATTACACAACCGACTTTACTCGATATATTTGGAATTCGCCGTGTATCTTAATAGATCTACGAGCACGTGATCGCGAGATTACGAATCGATTACATTGCGACCTGTTGGAAGAATACAATACGATCGCCGTTACAATCATTGAGCTCGCCAACAATGAAGTCATGCATGAAAATACGAATCGCCTGCCCGTAATATTAGAAAATGACCGGATGTCTAATCGTGGTTGCTAGCAGCCAACGTCAGGTGATTTCACAGGTGAACGACGGCTCCGTACATCGCATCTTATGTAAGTACATACCGGATGACGGTCACGCTTAACTTACAAAAATGAAATTCCATAAGATCGAAATTTTTTCTCAAGAAAAAATGTTAAAAATGTTAAAGAATCTTTCTTTCCAAAAAAATACAGGAATTTGCTTTAATAGTAAAAATATATTTTTGTTTTAAAAAATTATTCTATAAATACTTATAGCTTTACTTTCCTCTTAATCTATTTTTACTTTGCAGTTTTAAAGATCAAAAAACATGAAATCTAAATCTCTCAAATCTCTCTCTCTCTCTCTCTCTCTCTCTCTCTCTCTCTCTTTCTGAATGAAATAAGATTTTGTACTAAAACATAATGAATGCGAATAAAATAAATGATTGAATCGAGAATATATTAAAAATTTTTGTTTCGATAAATAATACGAAGAATTCTTTTCTTGATTTTCGATTATCGCGTTTATTACCCAGAAATCATAGTTAAAATTCTGATTCATCTGTCTTAAAGTCTGCGTAGGACGTGGGAATTTGTGGCTCTCGATAGGTAGGTGAGGGCTGTCGGAATGCCTCGTAAATAACTGCGATACCGATGCCTCCTGGTATCAATACCTCACCCTAATCGTATACCATTCTGCAAGAGACGGACACGGCCAATTGGTTAAACTGAATTAAACGGCTCGCTAACCGCAAAAGAGAAAGAGAGAGAAAGAGTGACGCGCGCCGTTCTTATCAGTTGGAAATTATTACCGGTAATTTACTCTGCAATCCTTTTGCTCCTGGGCGCATTCACACCTGGGTGGCTTGCAGGAATACAGACGGAACAGAGATCAGAGATCGACTTCGCAGCATGTATTAACTACCGACGCCTACTACGTAAATATCGACACATCGAGATTTTATCTGAACGATATGAATTTGATATTTCGATGGTTTTTCTTTGTAAATCATATATTATGTTAAATTTTATAGCTTTTACACGTAAAATTATATATTATTTAATGTACACATAGCAAACAGCACTTTCTTTCTATAAAATTTGATCTCTTTCTTAAAATAAAAAAACAACATACTGATGATGTATAGCATGTCCAATCAATTCAATTGTTTAGAATTTTCAACTTAAAAATGAAAATATTGAAGATAAAAAAATTTTTTAACCGAAACATTAGACATTAAAAAACATAACGATAACAAATGTGTGTATATTTATTAATAAAAAAATTATAAGAAATGAAAAAAGCATTATAAAAAGAAAGCCGAGTATGTCATATCGAAAAAGTGTGAAAGATTAAAATATATTAAAATATGAAATGTTATGATTAATTAATTATAAGTTATACAAAGATACATCACAAAAATAATATTATCATATTATTTCTTATTAGTATTAATCTTATGTAATTATGTTAAAATCAAAAGATCATCTTTCAAAGAAAAATAAGGATTTGTGTGAACTTGCGCGTCAATGTATTGACATGCCACTTAGATACTAGCGATATCCAAACATTTCCACACGTGTAGGCGGCAGTAACTCATTTCGCGAGATTTTTACCCTCCCGAAGTCTTACTCCCAAGGTGCGATACGTCGATGATAATTGTTTTTAGTGTCTTCTCACCAGGAAGGCAGGCACGACGACTTCGTGCTAATCGAAATCGTAAATCCGACTGATAAGAGCGCTGAGTATTCCACGTACGACATATTTGTTATGCGGAACGAAGCTTTAAAATTGTTTTTGCTTCTTTTTACGGCGCGTTATTATCGCACTCTCGGACGTTGTTACGTTCCGCAAGATCTTTGCTCCCGTCGCGTTACAACGAGGCGTGATCTCGTAGGCGGAAATGATAGCCGATCATGTGTAATAATGAATGAGAATAATAGTGAGAATAGTTATCTGTATTGCAAAAACGATTATGGTAATTTTAGAAAATTTTAATCTATCAAATGTATCGACGCAAATAAAGCAAAAGTTAAAATTTGTCTTAAAACTATTTAGTTTCTAATTATTTAAATGGAATACAAAAAGATGCAAAATAGGAATTAAGAAATAAACATAGTTACTGCTATGCATCGATGTATTATATGCAGTTATTATATGTTCTGAGGCCGCGGATAGTTAGAGGACCACCAAGGAAGGCCGAGTTACGTAAGGTTAATTGCGGTCATTCGAACTGCCATGCAGTACTCGATACTCGTGCAGATTGCGTCAGTGCGTGTTCTGTGCATATGCATCGACCATAATCATAGGGACCTTGCTCGGAGGAGCCCCCCCTCCGATACTTTATGTAACGCATTTGTGGGGCCAGTTAGAGGACTACATCCGTAAGCTCGCATTATTTGCCGTTCCGAATTTGAAATGCAACTATTAAATTCATTTTATTAGCTTGTTCATCTGTCAGACTAATCTGCAATTAATCGCTATTGCAACCGTTATCTCACTTGTAATTTATGTTAAATTATTCTGTCTGGCTCCCGTGTTCCAATAAAGTTGCCGCAAACATTAATTCTGTTAACTACTTTGACACAGTAAAGCTGATATGTCGAAAAATAACGTTCGAAAAATTTTTGCACGTTCTGAAGAAAATTGCCAACAAAGGAAGACTAACTGCTGGAGAATTTGTTAAATGTAGGTTTCGACTATGTGAATCACACAATGACCAGCCTATTAACCTTCGCAGCCGTTCACTACGTACAATTGCGGACACGAATTATTTTTCTTGTCTAGACTCATTGATATCGTTCTCCGAAAAGCAGCAGGAGGTGCTATTGCAACAAAAGAAGGAAAGGCGAATGCACGCTAAGTTAAATTGTATATATATTCTACTTAGAAATCTTTCAAGTAGATCCATTTCAACAATCCTTTTCAGAAAAAAAATTTAGCAAAAAATTTACTTACCTTTCTACACAATTTTATAGAAAGTTACATAAAAAAGTATTGCGTGTACTAAAATTTAATGTATTTATATTAAATATTATGTAATAAATAATATAATAACAAGAATTTATCGTAGCAAGCCATTCAGATATACTTTATAAAAATTCTTAATATCAGAAAAAAATATTGAGATATTCGACTCTATATCATTATAGAGTTAATAAAAACAAAATTATAATAGCGATAAAATATATTAAGCGACTAATAGGAATTAAGATAATGTGGAATTTATTCACGAATATTATAATTTAGACAGTAGGACGTCCAGATGCAAAACATATAGATTACTCTCCTTAAAATTCAAAGATTCAGCAGTCTGAGAGACACGCATTGTCTTATCCAGCATTCGTGAATTGCAAGCTAACGCTTAATGTCATGCTAATTCTTTGCAAGATGATACGCTCAAATCATCACATGAATAGAAATGAACTCTAATTTATTCTAGTTGATTTGAACAAGAAAGAAATATTCCTCAACTAATAATGTTTGAAAACGTTTAGATTGTCAAAACATTTTGTGCAGTTTTTCTTTTATAATACATCTAATTTAAGAAATCTCGAGTTGACTATAATAGATATGCAGTTCTCAAACTAATTTTATTTTTATTTTAAAAAGTAAAAATAATTGACGACAAACGATAATTTAAAATTAGAACATAGTAAAATATAAAAATAAAATAAAGAATCAAAAATATAATATGCATAACGTACAAAAAATAAAATAATAATTAAGTGTAATAATTAATTTAAAAATATAAGTTTCACCAGAGAGAAGAGTAAACAATAAAAAAGTTAAAATAGTGTGCTTAACATTTGGCCACGGGAATACCGTTTTTTTTTCATGTAACAAAATCTCTGCTTCAGATGCCTTGCCTCGAGAAAGTAACGGCATATCGAACGAAGAAGCGGAGGCGTCAAGCTCGGTAGTGTCAGCAACACCTTTATGGGTTTAACACTCGTTAAATGTTTGTGTACATTTAGTTGAGTAATACAAGGTACAAACAGGCAGGTGCATACATTCTTTTCACCTCAAGCAATCTGACACAAATTTTTCAATGAATAATAATGACTATAAATACATACATGTAAATATTCTCTCGTTGTATTTATTATTAACTTCTTTTTATTGCTTGATATATTAATGAGCCAAAAACAATCGAATGCATATAAAAAATATTATTTATAATAAATACATATTTAAATGTATTCCAACGAAGTATTAAGTTTTATTAAGTTCAGCATGTGTGAGTAACGTTATTATATCTTCTTTAAAATAGATTTGTGAAGATAACACGACATTCTATTAATATAAAAAAATATTTACAGTTCCCATAGCACTCTCCTCGCAGTTCTACAGTTCTATATAAAAATAAAAAAAGTTCCGCATTTTTTATATTAAAAAATAAAATATAAAAATATGAATTTACGAATCTAGCACCACACTTTTTTCTCTAAAAAACAAAAAAATGAATAAATATTATCACTTTTGACAATAGTTTCCATTAGATTTACTAGAATTCTAATAATAATATAAACAAATTTCAAAACAAAATTATTCATTTTTATACATATTTTAAATATAGAAGACAGAACAACATTTGAAGAAAGTATTGTGTTAGTTGTTTCTAGCGACAATTCTTTTTAATTCTAGCATAGTACATTTTACAATTTTAAATAAAGTTCCGATCGCTATTTTTAATTAATTTTTTAATCAGGAATACAATACTTGGAGAAGCTTGTTGTGTCAAATTTTATAAGCTTTCCGGAATGACTTCCCTGAGAGCTCTGCTTATTTTTTCCAAATTTTGAAAATGGGGGAGATCAACTTCAAAGACAGAAATAACTCAACTGTCAATTTTTAAGAAATTTCATTCTTTAGAGTTAGATTCCACTCCAAAGATTTTAAAGAGTATGTTTCTATTTTTATAATAAATCTATTAAGAAAAGGATACTCGTATTTGATTAACGAGATTTGTTCGAATCAATGCGTTATCAACGACATATAAAATCGTGTATAATTATGCGTGCACATGTCGAAGTTCATTCGGACTTCAAAGTCCACTGAAGCACAATCAGAACTTAAATAATCAAGCGGCAAAAGAAAGACGGATGAGATATCAAGAAGAGGAAGAGCTTTACATGGAAATGGAGGTATCATGTATACCTAATTACTGTCACTATCGCGGTATTAGTCATTCAGCTGTTTATAAATGCAGCTGCGACGGGCGGGAGAAACTGCATTTAATTCCAATTAGCCGACTCGACTTAAAACCAGTTCTGAAACGCGGAGAATTTTGTCAAAAAGAACTTTGTTGCTTCTTCTCTTCTTGCCATTACTTTCTCAATACGTCAAGAGATATTGTCAGTAATAACAAATTAATTCCAGCTAAGATTTTTTAATCAGTAAAAGAAAAAATAAAGCAGAAAATAAAAGTATATTAAATAAACCATATAAAATCGTTTGAACGTAATAATTTAAAAATTTTATTTTATCACTGATGTTCCTATTAATAAAAATTTCAAAATACAATGTGGTCCAATCGTCAATGTATAAAATTATAAAGATAAAAATTAAATAGAAAATTTAAAAAAGTAATTTAATTTTAAAATTAGATTTTAAATTTAAATTTAGATATTTAAAAATTACAACCTATAAAACATAAACTATTCTACAAACAATTACACTAGAATCGTAAGTTTATAGGAGCATAGAATATTTTATCATTGTTGTGTACAGTCATTCGGTTAATATAGCTACATTCTCCATGCTTCTTCTTCCATACTACTATTATCAGTTCCGTTGCTGGTATGGTTATCGGCACGTTTCCTAATATAAATAATTTATGGCATCGATACAAATGGAACTGCTGATACGTGCTGACCTCGAGACACAGAAAACGAAGTTTCGGACGAGTATTGCTGGTGTGATGTCATCGGTAAATGGACAGTAAAACAATTTCATGATGCTACAACAGTGTACTAGCAGTGTACGCGACAACAAATTCGACGAATGCATGTGTACGTTAATGTCGAAAGACTTTAGCTAACTGGAATATCAAATATCTAGCATTTTAGCCGATGCATTAGAATGTCACGTCCCTTGCAATATAACGGCATGCACTCGTGGCTCGAATCGCTGCCGGCGAAAATTCAATTCGCCGTGCTGATAATTCCGCAGGAAGGTCCTCGTCAGACGGCGTTAATCGGGGCCCAGTGAACTACCTGGGCTCGCGATGCCACTCGCGCTTCGGGGTGTTCCGCGCGACCACGCACCGTAGCGAGCACTCTCGATTTGCTCCTGTCCGGTGCACCGTAATCATCGCGTCAAGTCGAGTAGCACGATAATGACGGCCGGTAATTACAAAGCGTTACGCTCGCGACGCGACCGCGCTGCTCTGTTACAGTCAGAATTAACGTGCCAACGTGCACTTCGGTATCCAATTCTCCAAGATGAACAGAGAAAACGATTTTGTCACGCGGAAATCACGCACCCACGATTCTGCTCGTAACTTCCGTGAATATTTAACGTCAAGAGGAAATTATCAGGAGTCTGTCCAATTATCCAATCTAACCGAAGTTATCAGTGAATTTGACTGAATAATTTAAGATGTTGGGTAACATGAAAGATTAAGATATCGAATATTATTATAAACTTAATTTATCCTTTCCTTATTACTTGTGCAATACATGAAAATCGAAATTTAATTAATATTGATAATATATAATAATTGTGTACATGTGTTAATAATAACTTCAAATTATTAATTTAAATTAAAAATAATCAAAAGTAATATAAATTATAAAATATATTATTGTCTATCAATTTTTATTTCTTCCATTCCTTATTTTGTGTATTAAAGTAACTTATTCTTAAATTGCCTAAAACTTAAAAGAATTGTGAATATCAAATACACATAGGTAGACTCGAAAGTAGTTCGTAGACCTCGCTAAGAGATAGGTAACCTTGCAAGGCCTTCATACAACCTCTCTCCGTTTCTCTCCCTTCGAAGAACCCGCTATGAGGTATTCAATGGATGGAAACTTGAACTGAAAGGAGTTGGTCGCTCAGGAGGCTACCCGCGGCGTTTAGCGACTGCTAAATGACTCTAAACATTCGTCGCGGAATAGTTGGTTCCGGTTTTACATTAAAAAAAAATGATCTTTATGGTTGAAAATCTCTTTCGGTAAGTAACAATCAATGTGTGATGAAAATCTTTTTACCAGATATGCTAATACTATATATAAACACAGACTGTAAATATGAATTTTTGATTAAAAAAAAATACTTTTTTTCTTATAAAAAGAGAAAGAGCGAAAGAGAGGCATATAATTAGGCTAATATAATTATTAAATTAATCTTGATTATGTTAAATATTTTCTATAATGTATTTATATTTATATAAATCATTTTAAGTTATTTTTTTAACTATGGTAGTTTAAAAAATTATACGAGTACATATCGCCAATAAATTAGCGAGTATCAATTCAATAAAATTTTTCCCTATAACATAAAAAACGGACAAGAATAAACTTTATTTATTAATAAAAAATCAGAAGAATGTACGAATGTAATCTTCGAGAGAATTTAAGAAATGTTAATGAGAATTGTAAGAATGCCGGAAATTGTCGTTTCAACAATTTATTCTCGAATTATCTGCAACATCTGTAGCGATAAATTGAGTTCTTTGCGGGAGTACGCCTGTAGGAATGTGCGCAATAAAATGTTTATTGAATCCTTAGATATAATTAACTGGGAAATTTATAACGAGCGTACCTCTCGCCTTAAAGATTCTTTCCGATTGACTCCCAAGTTAACTTGGAGGAATTCAGATCATTAAGAATCCCTTCTTTAGTGCATTCTTCGTCACGCTTAAGGATCAAATGTATCATCCGCGTATGTGTGGTCCCTTTGTTACTTTTACGACTTCATACGTTCTTACGGTTTGTACGTACTCAGTCTCTTGTAGCATTCATCTTGGCACGACACATTCTGTTTTAATCATTTCTCTCGAATCACACAAATAGCATTAATTAAATCTTCAAAAATATATCCTTATCTTCTGCCGCAAGTTAAATAAAATTTAAAAATATATAATAAAAGAATATTCCATTAAACAATAAAATTTTATATTGATCCTTCGTTTGCAATCTATGCCTTTTTGGCACAAGCAAAATTTCATTGTATTTCTCTAAATTAAAAGATAACGAAGTTCTCTACCTTATAAAATATCTTGTCAAAAAACTATTGATAATATAACAGAGATGTTGAGAAGTAATCCGAAATTTTTCTATACTTTTTGAAAGACTACAACAGTAAAAAAAATTGTAAACAAAGAGAGTAAAAAATATTTTTACTGCTTTTTGATTGCAGATTAATTCCATTTCCTTTATAAACTACTTCGCATTTATTTAATAGATTTGAAAGAATTGAAATTTTAATATTCTGGAAACTTCCCTCTTATTTTATTTTGTTACAACATAGTGACATTTATTTTCCCTCAAGAGAAACTGAGCAATAATAAGAAATAAAGGTTAAAGATTATTAAATGTGATTATGCATCTTCTTCTTGAATTACGGCAATCTATTTTCATTTTCACGTTCTTGATGCCATTTAGCGAGACTTGACTTTGTTAGTAGGCGTATACTGCACGAGTGTAATAGGGAAACGATGAGATAGAAAGCATGAAAAACGGGCATAGTGCAACGTCTTGATTTATCGCGTTTGTAAAATGTACACGGAGTCGTGCGGGAATATCGACATAACGTGATCGTGAAGATTGCGTGACGAGAGTTATTATCACACGATTTACAGTTTATCGCGTGTTTCATACGATTCACCTCGTGACTTGAATACGCGAAAACTTAATAATAAGCTCGAAAATAATCGTTATTAAGTAACAAACTTCCCCCTGAGTAAATAATGTATCGGTGTTTAATGCTTTATAACATATATAAATAAATAAGCATATACATGAATATAAATTTATATATAATATATATTATTTATGTCGAGAATCATTTTCATATCTGTATGTAATTTATTTCGTTTAATTTCATTTCGCTCATAATTTAAATTCAATCTGCTGGATTTATCACGTGAGTTATGTCTCGTGCACATTTCAGAGCTCAGTTAACATAAATTTCTCTGCACCCTATGAGATAGTCAGAAAACATTTAGGTCATAGCTTGAGCTATTGCAGTAATACAAATAAACAGTCCATCGTTGCAACGTCTACAAGAGAATAAGAAAACGATGTGTCTTGAATCGGATCCGACATGATGTTTGTTTAAGCGATGTAAGGAAGAGAGCTGCCTCAATCCGTTCAGTATCCAGAATTAGAATCAATCGCATTTATTATTCGAAACTCTCGCGAATAATTTAAAATAAAGAATAAACAAATAAATAAAAAGAATTACTAATTCTAATTCAATAAAAATTTCGATCCGTCTATTTTGTTTATTTTTTTCTAAGTTTCTGTTGTTATTCCAGATTCCTTTAATATATGATCTCGTGCATGATCTCGTTTTTCTTCTTAATCATAAAAGAGAGGATAAAACATTTCCCAAAGTCATAGAACGTCCGGGCTTTTCTCATCATGAGGTTAATATGATCGCTCGGTGGTCGTGCATCTTCAGCAATGATTGCATCGTGGCATTCGAACGGCGGCGAATAACTCGCGTGGTGGTCGTGCTTCCACTGCGATAGCTCGTTGCATTTTGAACGGCGAGTATCTTGTATTTCTACTTCACTGACGGCCGTCGGTTATCCGTGGAGATCCGACTCGCTCCTACGGGCTTCGGATCGCGTCAGAGAAGAGGCTGCTTTACATTGTGCGAGCTCTTATCTACCGTCTCAATCCTGCGCGAAAGGATCTCGAAAGTGCACGCCGATATACTTGTACGGATCGTAGAACTTAGAATTATGATATCTTGTCGCGACGCGCGCGGCAAACGTTCGCGTTGTTGAATCCCGCAATATAAATGCCATATAACTGTGAATTACGTTAAAATCACGATGTACGCAAAATTAAATCGAATGTAATTTCCAGTCGATTCACCGTGTTTCGTTATTTTTACAGTAGACTGAACTGATCAAATTTATTAAAGCAAAGTATCTGAATTTGCTTCTATCACGAGACATGCACGACTTTAATCTGTACAAATAAATTTTCTCGTATTACATGTTTTTCAAAATTAAGAAATTTTTCTCAAGTCATAATTATATAAGCATCAATTAAATATATGTGTATTTCTAATCATTAAATTAAACTTATATTTACGTTAAAAAGCAAAAATTTTGTCTTGTCTCTACTTACTTATAAGCATAATGTCATTAGACACATTACAAAATAAAAGTAAATAAATTAAAAACTAATATATATCAATAAAAATATAATTTTAATGTTTTTTTTTCGTATCCACGATAAAATCGTTTAGTATTTGAAGGGATAAATATTATTAGAAATCGCATACAGTAGATACTAAATGCACGATTCAACGATGAGAATGACGATAAAGAATAGAATAAGAAAAAACTAATGAAGCGTGATCAGCATGATCCATTTTGCTCTGGAATAGTCGCGAGTTCGCGAGCTAAAATACGCTATCCTCTCGCGCCATCCCCAAGTCGCAGAACTGGTTTTACACATGGTTGATTCTGATACATAAAGGACGAACAGGGATGAGAGGAGGCCGCGAATGGTTAAAGAGAGAGATGTATCGATGATCCTTACAGGGAATCCTCCCTTTTTACGATCCTAGCGATTCATCGCTCATCGTCTGATGAAAACGATGGATCTTTCTTGTGACATCCAAGTCTGTGTCACAGATAAACGGGCAACCTTTTACGTCTAAACAAAAAGTCAATCTAGCAGATCCTTATATCACGTATATCTCCTTGTTTTCTTTTTTATCATCTCTTTCATTTATTTTCTCTTTTCTTTTTATCCTAATTTGTTTATTCTCATCCATAAATCTAGTCATTAAACAAATGTAGTATAGTTTACAATATTAAAGTAAATTCATCAATTACGATAATTACAGAATTACTGTTTCTCTTAATAATTTTATATCCGTTAAATAAGTAGAAAGTTCATTTACAATAAATAATCATTTACAATAAATTCAATATTTAAAAAATTGTAACAATCATCCAAATTAATCTTACATTATATATTTATAAATCAAATATAAGTATAAAATAATAAGTATAAAATAAGTTTTATGAGCGTTCCTGCGATGCAGGTGGTCATTTCGTGCATTCTAAATGTCGTTTTTGCATCTTACGAAATCAGCTTTTTACGAATCGATTAATAGAAAATAATATTCGAATAAATTACATTAAGACACTAATATATGGTAGAACATTATCTTTTGTCTATAAATTCATCAGTAACGAGAAATTTATAATCTATTTATATTACACCTTATATCACATTCATAAAGAAAGAAAGTAAATTATGTGTCATAAAAATGCTTACAAATTCCACAAACGATGTTTGTGAGATAAATATTAACTATTAAATGATGAAATATGCTAAACATACTGAATGTTAATAAGGAATAAGATATGTTGCAATAGTAATAAGTATTAGCAGAAAATGCCAAAAATGTTGTATAAATGTTACGAGGATAATATATTATTTTAAACTACGATTTTATGATAATATTTGATATTTTTGTAAAAATATTAAACGCTCATACTAAGCTCATAATAAGCTAGTGTGGTAACAGCGTGTTTCATATTCACTTAAAGACAAAGCTTGTCAATATTTTAATAAAATATTAGCTCACAAAGTCGTAGTAAAAATTATTAATAAGACTTAAAAATAACAATAAGTGAATAGATATAATGTTTTAAAACGACAATATTTTCGAGCAACAGAAATTCTAAAGTACTGTCACATATAGTAACAATAAACGAATGATATTAGGAGCACGATCATTTTGCAACATTAGCAGAAACAAATTCGATTTTCTTCGACATTTTCTTCGAGTTTTAGCAAGCCACAAATATGTATGACTAACTACAAGCAAATATCGGAGTAGGCAAGTAGGAAGGGACATGATATGATTCATGCGTTAGGTCTTTACAAACAACCTCGGAGAACTTAATCCTTATGCGAGACGAGAAGCTCTCCAGAGGCGTTGATACCGGTACTATCAATGACTTCTCGGCGCGACTCTTCATCGTCGCTCGGACAAAGT
Organism: Atta colombica; assembly: GCF_001594045.1. NCBI lineage: Eukaryota > Metazoa > Arthropoda > Insecta > Hymenoptera > Formicidae > Atta > Atta colombica. The sequence goes on along the minus strand of NW_017259281.1, from coordinate 2,039,279 downwards.
AGGTCTGCTGGTATTTATTTACGCCGCAACTTTTTCAAAACATACATTCTAACTTTTAATATACAGATTGCCTTTAACTTTTTCGACATTAAATTTTTATATAGAAGAAGTTATAAAAAATATGTAATAATAATTAATCTAATAATAATTAAGCAATAATTAATTGTGCTATATAATCATTTAAAAAACTTCGCGTTTACTGAATTCTGTCAAGTTTTATTGACGCATTAACATGGATTCGCGTATTGAATAGTACAGTAATTAGTTCAGACAGCAATATATCAAAATAATGCTCACATGATTTCATATTGGATTCGATGTTTACTTGACTACACGCTATTTCGAATGCATCAAAGAATCAATTCTTCGTCGTGTTTCAGGATCGCTTCTTGATCTCGTGCTGGCAACGAGCATTTCTACGACATTGAGGTCGGTTTTATCGCGCTCTATCGACTGCTCTATCGACGGAAGACCACCCACATAGTCAGTTTCCGGCATTAAACAGAGAAATATTTTCGTAACCAGCACGCATTGCCGTGCTCGTCGCGTGTCGATTTTTCTCTCTTCCGCCCTCACTCCATTTCACGCACGAGTGAAATGAAACACTCTTATCAATGCATTGAACAGTGACAATAGTCTCTTACTATTTAATTGACTGTAATTGCTTTCGATTTCCTCGATTGTCAATTGTGCTCGTCGCAATACAAGGAAGTTCGATGTATCGATGTATACGCGTATATGTAATCAATCAGAGTGATTGACTAGATCGACGGCGCCTATTTGCATATTTGAATCACGATCTGATCAATAAATGCTTTTCCTTTATGTTCCTGTTGATTATCTTTACTGATAGATTATAATAGCTCGATAGCTCCTTCCTATTTTATCATATCAATATTAATACGTTATTTATTTCTGAATTGATGATTACTTTATCGATAAAAAATACTAAAAATTAAAAAAATGTTCTTATATTAAAATAAAATTAAGTAACATCTTTTTTGAATAGCAACGCAATAAATTCCGATAAGATAGTTAATTAAACATGTATTTTTATTCAACAAGATCTTGTTATTTTTTTTAAGGATATTCTAACAACCATTGATATTAAGAATTTATTTGTTTTTTTTATTTCGATTTATATCAAAGCTTTTACATATATAATTTTAATATAATACAAATAATATAATTTGTGCGTGAATCATCTTAAAATTTTAACTTTCTGTTATTTTTAGAGAATCTGGATTAAAATAAATTTCTTTAAACTCTGTAAAGAATTATAAGATTATTATACCTCGTATTCTATCGACGGTAATCCTGGTTAATAGAAGTCGTCTTTAGGGCCGTCCTTCATTGGAGGGACAGCCAATAGGCTGCAGGCTCGATTTCAAAGAAGCGCGCTATAGCATAACCATAATTCCTCGAGAAATATGACCCAATGACACAATAAGTACCAGTCATTACCGCGCGCGTAACCGGCCCCGGCAGGCGGTAAGAAAATTAAATTCCCACGCGCAATTGCCTTCGCGCCGTTAACGTTTTCCGTCCGTGTTAGAAGGTCGCTTGAGTGAATTTGCAGCTACGTTTTAGCCACACTATTTTTCTGCGCAGATACTGAAAGATAAAACAAGAAAATTTCCGTCAACGCTGTTATTTGAATTTTTTAAATAGACCTTGAAACATCGTGGAACGAAGTCGCATTTTTTCAAGTGCTTGCGACGCGCAAAGACTCCCGCTTTCCTATTTCCCTCACAACGATACAAACGTATTACCGCTGCTCCTTGCGGCATTCGTATTCCGAGGAATAAAGCCCAGATCGCGCATAAATATTTCACACATCACCCATCGAGATATACAGTCGTTTAGAGGCGCGCGAGGAGAAGAGCGCTCCCGGCACTTGGGGTTGGCTCGCGGAAAGTTTCGCGCGATTTTACGTTGCGTCATAAATGCGGGATGTAAATCATGCAGGGGACATGAGTGACTCCGCGACGGTACGTAAAAGTTAAAGGATTAAGAAGGAAGCGAAGAGGAGTCAGAGGATCATCGACAACGTAATTAATCCTGTACATCGGAAACGTATAACAATTATTTCTTTTCCTATTTTTTTTTCTATATGTAAAATATTACATAAAATCAAAGATCTCCATGAAAGTTGTGAAAGTTTATAATATTTATAGAGTCTATAAAATATGATAGAAGAATGATGCCATCAAAGATCATTACATTCAATTTATCATATTATATATGTCCGTGAAATTTAATACTTAAATTTTATTAATTTACTAAACATGTTTTAAAAATTAAGAATTTTAAATAATTTTACTTCTCTTCAACTAATAAATTATGATATTTTATATTATAATTTTTCAGAATAAAATAAAGTTTTGATAAACTTGATTGATGATAGTTACATCCGTTTTCTATTATTGATGACTTATAGTTTGTAAAAGGTAGTAGCCTGAACAAAGAACGTATTTCCGTTGAATGATTGGAGTATATCACATAAAATATATGAAGCTTTTCGGAAGAGCAGTCACACGTGCTGACCACGTGTTTCGTTGGAAGCCTGGCAGTAAAGTAGTCATAGCTCGCTCATCATCACGAACAAAGGAAGACGCGTCGTCACTCCTTCATAATAAATTTCATGAAACGATCACTCTCATGTCGATAATTAACGATTTAAACAATGGTTGTTCTCCATGGATAATCGATAATAACCATTATATTCCTTGTATTAGCCACTGAAAATCGAAAAATCTCTGCTACGTTTTCTATTAACGATAAACCAACAAACATCGATTAATTTCCAAAAATCATAGATGAAATCTTATCGGAGCTGATAGGCTGCGTTTAAACACGTGTGTACATATACACTACATACCGCGAAGAGCAAAAATATCCGTGTGATTCGTCATTCTCGAAAGGAGAAGCAACGATATTTAATTGAACGTGATAAACGTCATTCACGACGCAGCAGGGTATCTCATCTCTCTGCGTTCTGACTGATACAATAAGGTAGCGTTTATTTACAGTCTCATGGTCGATCAATAATATGACTCTCGAATCGTAATAAAAAAAAAACACAGTTTCCACGCAAGCTTTTCAAGTCTCTAAATAGATCTATTCGCGTTGTTTGAAATCTTGAAAAATTTTTGAAGTTAAAAGAAAATAAATATACATTCAGACGTTAAAGAGAGAGAAAGAGAAGATTCTGAGTGTATGAAAAGTATAAGCAAAGCGAAAAGACTTAATAAGTTGTTTACAAGAAATAATAAAAAGTAAAACGGAGTAGAAACTCGAAAAAGAGGTTCTTTTTAATATATATCTTACATAGAGAATTTATCCTTTTTAATAATAATTGTGAATTTGTGTTGTTAGTCTAGTCATGTAAAATAAAGAGTTTAAGTTGCAAACAGAAAGCTACATACTTCTCTGCTGCGATCCGTCTGGCAGAAATAACTCGCCCTCCCGCTTTGAATTAAGAAATCGAACGTTGCCATTGTCGATGTAATGCAGAGAGCTTTGAGTTTCGCAATCGCATTACGTCTATTTACGAGCGACGCGATAACTGCTCGCTTTATGTAAATTGCCGCGTTGCAATTTCTGCAAGAAATGCGGACATAGCAACGGTGTACACAATAATTCTTCACTATTATCGCTTAGATTTTCATCAAGTATCATAAATAATATAAATTGCAATTCTTTTTACAAGTAGATTATTGTAGAAAACGTATAATTAATTTCAATTAATTAACATACAATATTATTTTTTATCTTTAAACGTATAATAATATTCTTAACCTTTATGTTGTGTTTTTTTTTCAAAAAATTGTATCTTACAAATTGGTTTGCAAAGTATAAACATCTTTTCATAATCGATTCTTCGATATAAGCAATGTGATTTTTTTATTATTTGTTTGTAGCTTATTATTATTATGTATTACAGTTTATATAGCTAAAATAATAATTTCTGAAAATATTTTAATTGCTTAATTATTAAATATCGTATTATTATTATCGTATTATTTTAATTAGATCAAATTAATAACATAATGACAATATCAGCTGTCTTATTCATCACACGTACTGCAAAATAAATAAAAACTACTAAAGTGTAAAATATTTGTGTTATTATTCCAAGTGTTATTATTCAAACGCACATCAATAATTGCGTTCAGCAGAAAAAATAGCTTTGCAATTATTAAAATTTTTTAATATGATTAGTTCTTACTATTAATAGCTCACTGAATATATATAATAAATTATATTAAAGAATCTTACAACAATTGCAAAGCTTTTTTTTCTGCTGAATAGCTATTATACTGCATTAATCGCATACGAAAAAAAACATGATTGCTTCTTTTCGTTCGCGTCTTTTATGAAGTAAGCATAAATAAACACGCTTCTTTTAATGTGCGTTTGAAGCATTCATAATTTTTAGCTGTATACTGCAGTATTCATTCAGAATCATACCAGGAGTGTTGAATGAAAAGACTTCAATTATAAAGTATCATCATCTGATTTCATTAACACGATTTCTTCGCTTTCTACGAGATCTTAAAGCAAATAAATCTATATCTCAATCATATTCCAAATAAATTAATCGTCGAACAAGATCGAGATGCAATTTCGTCTTGCAAAACACAGAGATAATAAAAAGTATTAAATTGTTCAAACATTACTCACAGCAAAGTTAAACAATTAGAATCATAAGTTTGAATATTCTAAACATATTGCATCACACTACTCTGCAAACGAACGAGGAAACGTGAGAAAATAAGAGAAAAAAATTGTCTTCTCGAAGCAGGTAGCACGGTACTAGACACGCGGAGATTTAATCAAGACGGGACGTTCCACGAGGATGATGATTTCACGGTGATGTCACCGCGGCATCGAGCGGAATCGTAATCAGGATTTCGCCTTCAAGGATGGACGCGCACCGGCCGAGCGAGTTGCCACGCCAGCGTGGCAGATACCGATCGTCATTACGATAAATCGAACGAATCATCGCCCCGTACTCGCGTCGCGACGCTGTGGTGTGCTCGCGCTTTGATCCGAGATGTAAAAATACACGTACCACATACACATTACCGGCTAGGCAGCTCCTGTAAACAACGGGCCTCACTTCCGTTACACAGCCGTTAATTCGCTGCGCAGATTCATGTCAATCGGATATCACGTTTAATTGGATGATCAGAGCTGTGCTAGATTTAACGATCTCACTTCGTTTTAGATATCGAACTCGATGGCAAGGATATAGCGGCAAGGATATAGTGGCATTAGATATAGCGGCAAAAACGAGGAAAATTCTTGTCGGCTACATGACTTACAATTTTGCGTCTAGTCCACCCCGATCTAATAGCGAAACTCAATTGGACACAGTCAGTATACTGCACATTAAAGTTGTACATAAATAATGTAAAGATATATAAAAAATAAAAATAAACAATCTATACAGAGCTAAGAGTCATAGACTGATGAAGATGCCAACAATTAAATTCTATTAATCGAGTGTGCGTAATCTTCTTTATTTTGTCAAAATGTTACTCGATTAATGGTATAGAATTTAATCGTTGGCACCTTCATCAGCTTATGACTCTTAGTGACCCTGTATAGATGCTTTATCTTTATTTTTTATTTTTAAGATTTCGAGTCTGTACAATTTGATGTAAAAATTTATGTTTATTATAAATGATATTAGTATTATAGAACTCGATTAAATTGTGAAATATACTTTATTGTGCTGTTAAGTAAAATACAGTGAGTGCCAAAAGTATTTACGCACGTGTACAAGAAAGATATCTTAAAAGAAATCTTATTTTTTGAAAATAATTACTAAATAGCAATTTATTAATAAAAAATAAGATAGATGTATATTTCTCAAAATTATTTTGCCTAAAGAATATGTGTGTAATAATTAAAATGTATTATTTAAAAAAAAAGTGAAAACAAAAAATGGGCATAAAAGTAATTATCGAGAAATTTAATTCTTCTAAAATCAAGAAATGCAAAAATCTTTTGATTTATATTAAGATGTATACTCATTGTATAAAATTGTATGCAGTATATCATTCAAAATATTTGCATTTCACTTTTACATTCAGATTAAATCATATATAATGATTTTAATATGCACCAGTGCGCATTAGTGTGTCCAATCAAATTAGCTATAAGTTTCGCATTCATAATAAATAACCGAAAACACTCTTATCAACTGCATAATTTACAAGTAATTTTATGACTAGTTCCACCCTGATCTAAGTTTCGTGTTTCTTTCTCACAATAAATAATACCAAAATTATACGTTCAATAATCGGTTTCTAAATTCTTTTCGGCCTATTATTCTTCCACCGATCGTTACGTGTAATAAATCGACTTTTCGATTGACGTCACAACGCGCATTGCGCGCGTGTTGAGCGAAAGAGAAGGAAAAAAACAGAGTGTTGAGTTATGTATTTTATTGTCAGATCGCAACATCAACCAGTTGTCATAATCCTATGCGGCGTATGCGATTATTCAAATTCATAAAATTAAAATTTAAATAGTTGCTCTAATAAAATGCAACCTATCAATGTTTTGTACCTATCAATGAGAATTTGCGCATTGGAGCGCAATAGAAATTCCTCCGCGATAAAAATGTCTTATTACTTGTCAGCAATTATATACAATTAATCGAAGTTTAATGATATGTGAGAACAAAATGTAAAGTGACATTCAAGATTTTTCTTAGTGTGTACTTTGAAAATAAATCGAATAAATCTTAGCACAGTGCCTATTATTTTTCTTCGTGTGATTATCATGTATACGTTTAATTTAAATTTTATAAAAAATTTGAAAATACTGATCAAAAATCAAATAAAAAGGGGAAATTTTTAAAGTCCAATTCGAACAATTTTCAATATTTTAAATAATTTTCGAAGGCTTTTCAACAGGTTGTCAACAGTTTTGAATCATCTTTTAAAGAACGATTTATTGATCATTATTTATTGTCATTATTTAGAATAAATCTGTATGTAAAAAAACCGTTTTTTGAAAGATTTAGAACTTTCTTGACAGTCTAGTATTTCAAAAATGCCTGTTTAAGACTTCGATTCATTCATCACTACTTCAGATTGTGAAATAAGAAAGTATACAATAAAAATTTTTGCAAATATATTTTAATAACATAATACAATAGATAGAATCAACTATAAAATATATCGAAATATATAAAATATCTTTCCACTTGTTTCATTAATTAATATGTAACTATATATCTCTGGAAATGAGTTATACAAAAACAAAATGACCTGTATTCACGTGACAGTTTTGACAAACTGTCAAATGAATAATATATATAGATATAGCAGAAATAAATATATATGATTTAATTTTGTATATTTTATAAACCTATTCTTTTTTTATATTGCAAATGTTGTTTTATTAAGAAATATTTCTATTAAAATATTTCTATTAAAATATATTTTATATTCAAAAATATTTTTGGAATATTAAAGTTACAATTAAGTATTTCAGAAATATTAAATTTCAAAAATATTTTTAAAAAACAAAATTTTAAGAGGAATAGCCTCACTCCCTTCCTCCTTATGAATCCATTACTGGTTGACGTCACAAATGAGAAATACTCGTATTATCTGAGTTTTAATGAAAAGCAACATGGTAAAAAAAGCTACGCAATGATAACATAACATAATTTATCGTTAAGAGTTACAGAATCACCATACTGAAGCGATATTTAACGAAAGGAGTGCTGATGTCAAAAGTTATTTTGACGCTATTCGCTACTGTTCTTCATGAGAATATCTGCAAAACGTATAAAAGAATAATCCAAAAATTATTTTTTGAGCTCTCAATTTTGGACTGAACTGTGCGTCAAACTTTACCTTATATTGAAACATTAATTACAGAAAAGTTTGAAGTTGAGGTGACAATTATTATCAGAGGGGAAAGCTGGGAATGTAAAAGAAAACGGATTTTCGCATAGACGTAGTGATTCCTCTTTCAGCTATAACAATTGTCAAAATTGCTTCAACCTGAAACTTCTTTGTAATTAATATTTCATTGTAGGATATCATTTGGCACACAGTTCAGTCCAAAAATTGAGGACCCAAAGAACGGGCGAAAAAAACTTCTTTTTTGTGATCACTCTTTTTCTCCGCAATTTTCCAAGATCGGAATTTCCGTCGTCATTAGCAGTCGTTAAGTACAATCATAATAAGTAAGAATACAAGATGTTCCGCTCCTGAGATGCGCAGTCGATCAGAAAATTAGCACAAAATGTTATGAGCTAATATAGAGAATCGCTATTAGAAATTTATTACTAATAAGAAATTTGTTCCAAAATTATATTCGACCGCCATTATATACAATGAACACCTTGTATTTTTACATGATAGGTCTGCTTTTTTTATTTCTGCACTAGCTGCGCTAGAATCCTCTTTCTCTCTTTTATCAGATATCAAACATATACTTCAGTTTAAGTCAAAAATGTACCAAAAGTCTAATTTAGCCACAGATTACACGGGTATATAACTTTCGAAAGTGAAATACTTACTGACCTGAGGATCCCAACAGACATTCAAGAGCGCGCCGATGACAATGCGACGGCGTGCATCCACGTGTTTCAGGCAGTGTAGTTTAAATTTACTCGTACAAACGTCGACGTGACACAGCGAACACAAGAACACTAACGAACACAAGAAACCACTGGCCACCGCGGCCGCGCGGCGTCTTTTTCACGATCCCGATTATATCACTGCGCGGTCACGCTGTCTTCCTCTCTCGGAGCCGGATTGCGTTTCCGGCGCTTCACTTTTCCGCGAAACGTCGAGCGGCTTCACTTCCGCGAAATTTCGAACGACCACGATTTTGTCGCGCGAATTAACGCGATAACGTCACGTCTCCTCGGCTCCGATTCGTCGTTTTACTCCGTGAAACGTGTCGCGCGAACTGTTGTTCGATTTCGCTGTCGGCGAAGGTCTGAAGTTGCAGCGTTTCCGATCACAGTGAACTTCGCAGCGAACGCGAACGGTTCAATTTGTACATAATTCAATTCGGCCATAGAGATCGGATTTTCATCCCGTCACGAGTTCTCCGTATCTCGATGTTTCACGTGGCACAAAGCCTTTTTGGTACACAAACTTGAAAAGAGAGAGCAATCGAATTCTGTGGCGTTATATATCTTGTCACGTGGCCGCAACTGTTATCCACCGCACTTGTTGATTGTCGTCGCCATGGACACGAGTGCCCTGTCGACAGGGAACGTTCCCGCGAAATTCCGATACGCGCACAAATCCACCTACGCGAAGTCAATACACGTAAGTCCAATAATCTCGCACGTAACGAAGGACGCCCGGCACGTCGGACCACACAAACGACACTCTCACTTCCGTTTGAAACGCGCCGGAACTGCCACGCACGAGAAACGAATCTCGCGGGAGAGCAAGCGATACCGCCGCGCCAGTTTGTTGGCGCTTCTTCCTCTCGTCGAATTTACGTGGCGATTTTGCTGTCACGACGGAAAAGCGGAGGACGCGAAGTGTCGCACAAACCACTAGATTGAGGAAAACTCATTCGGAGCAACGGCTCGACGCGACGACGCGACGCACCGCCTACGCGCGCGTAAGCGATGCGTTCAAATCGAATTAGCGCCACGAAATGCGACAACCGACTCCCGCGATCGCCACGGCGAGACTGAGCGACAGCGACGTGCGCATGCTCGGCACGCTTACTGCTCCGAACCGAGCCAGTCACGAAGTCGTCCCCTCTCAGTCCCTCCCGCGATTGCAGAGAGTCCCGCGTCCCGCGACATGCGGCGTCGCGCACCGTGCCTCTCTCACTTCCGATCTGTCTCCCTCGCACGTCGCACGTCGCCCAACTCTGCCGCTGCTCCCTCGTCATCCCACTCTCGCTATCCCCGCGTGCGCTTCATTGAGAATCCTTATCTCCGATTCTTCCTAACGTCGATTGCTTACATCAGAGGTTCCCAAACGTCTCGTCGCAATCACGTCGTCTTTTGTTTATTTACGAAAACAATGCGTATTTAAGTCCGTAGGTGACTTAAGAGTAAACTCTAGAAGTTTAGACTCGAGATTTGAGAATATGCAGAGAAAATCGAACGTGTACCCCACATCCCACGTCGCGTCTTAATAAAATGTTTTAAGGGTGAAGTAAATTTGAAAATGTGATATCAATTTTTTCTATTTAAAAAAATAAATATGATTTTTTTGTATATTTTGTGTTATACAAATGAGTTTTAGACATGTCCAGAAAAAGAAAGAAATCTATTTAGTGTAATTAATATATTTTTTTTTGTGATAATTATTGAATAATTAGAAGCGGATAGCAATAACTGAATAAATTCGATTTGTTAGCATTATTCATTTTTAATTATAACATAAAGAAAAAAGTTGTAAACAAAAAATTATTGCAACGAATGTGAGATTGTATCATAATAACATCGAAACCTTCAAAATATTCTTCTGTAAAATTATATTTTTTTATTTAATTGTTCAATAAAAAATACATAATTTTATTAAACATTTTGAAAAAAAAATTAAAAAGTGGAAAAAAAAAAATTTTTTTAAATTATAATTAAAGATTAGAAAAAATTATTTAGAAAAGAATATTAATCGAAATTACAAAAAAAAAAATTGTTAAAACAATTCGAATATATTAATCCAATATTGAGAAAAAAAGAGCATAAAAAGAGATTTTTTGTTCTGTAATTTCGTAACTATGTAATCTTTCTGTTTAAACAGGTATTTTTTATGAAAAGAGATGAATTTTTCATAAGTCATAATTTTTATTAAATTATCTGATCAGATAAAATCTGGTCAGTTTGATACAATATTTTCTTTATTTCTATCTTTTTTGTTAGGAATTGCATTTCTTTTTATATCTTTTTCTTTGAATGCTCTCTATGTAAGGTTAGATATACAATGTTATCTTTCTCTCTCTTTCACGCCTAACTCGAGTATGATTAACCCGTCGTCTCGTCAACGTATGTGCAGTTCTCATTCTCTCAGCTGTTCCACGTGGAGGCACGCACGTGCGTGTGCACGCGTGGGCGTCCGTCGCACCGTAGGCGCCGGTCCTCAGTTTTCACGGAATGATTAGCAAAGATGTAGGAGTCTAATTACGCGTGCGTGCCTACCGATTGTTCGCCGCACGGAAATTTTTCCGACTACGATACAATATCGGCTAACTGTGTCATGAATAATTCATTCGAGAAACAATTATTATTATTACACCCTTAATTCTATTTTGTAACATTCATCTACGTATTAAATATTTTTGCCGATGGACTGTTTCGATCATTTTCTTACAGGGTAATAATATCTTAAAACATTTTTCTTCTTTGAAAAGAAACGCTGTATAGGATCCATCCATTCTTTTTTTCCCTCTAGATATTATTCTTTTTTTTTGAAAGGGCACGGAATATCCGGAGGGATTTTCCGAAGACGTTTAGAATAATTGTGTGCGTCCAGAGTTTCAAAGAATCTTCTAAACATTTTACTTTGACTCCTCTTGTGCTGCTTTGTATTAATTTTGTTGTATTAGTCTACGTTAGATATAGTAAATCTTAAGCTGTAAGAAATTGATCAATCACAGTCAAAGTTTTCTTGTTAGTTATGTATTCACATGTATTAAAACATTCTATGTTTAATATTAGTTTAATAATTAGAACTATTCATTCACTGTTCTGATCAATTTTATTAACCTATATGCGTTTTAATATATTAAGAGTACCGAGGTTGCAAGCAAAATATTCGGGATTTTTGACTTGGAAGTTCTAGTTTTGCAAATTTTTATATAGCAGCTTCCAAGCTGTATACAATTTTGTAATTACGAATTAATTGTAATTAAAAATATTAATATCTTTTTTATTTAAATGTTGCTATTAATGTAAAATATTATATAAAAATCATTTATAGATATATAATCGATTAAATTAATTATCAAATAGGAAAGTGCCAATACGATGGAGGCTAGATCTTAGAAATGATTATCTAATAATATTTTAAAATGTAAATTCTAAAAATTTATCATACACATAAACATACACCGATTACGTCGTATCGAAATTGAAATGCAATCTATATATAAACTGAAGTTGAAATAATATCACAATTAAATAATATCACAATTAAATTGATGTCGATTTAATTGTAATATTATTGATACTTTGTGCAAAAAATATATTCCAATCAGGATTTTACTATATTGGCCCTTGTCTTAGTTATTTAATCTGTTCATAATAGTCTATTTTATCTTATTATTAAATTAATTACGAAATATTGATACATTTGAAATATTGATACATTTTTTTACCATGTTCTTTTTCTTTGTTTAAATCTATTATTTCTTTGTTTAAATTTATTATTAGATCTGTAATAGCTTTCGTTATTTCAAGAATAAAGATTCTTAATTATATCGCGATTCAAAAATTATGACGTTTGTCTTGACAAAACCAATTTTTGCGCGATATCCTCGGGCGAACTTCGAGGTGGCAGGCCAAAATTTATCGCGACAGGACTGATCGATGGAATGCAACGAAGCACCTCCGCACAGAATGTCCGCTTCAACCATGGGTCCGGTGCGAATGCGGCGCGTCCTTGAAACCAAGGATCCCGAGCCATTAATTCCGCGGAGGATGTTCCGCGGGAGAGAACATTCGTCCTCGCGAGACTCAGCTGTTTCTTATGGAACGTGCGAGTATGTTGGAGAGCATGTGTGGTTACACGTTCTCGACTATCTTGAGTGAATAGTGCCAGCCACTACGTCGCCTCATAGTTTGTTACTCTGAAAGATCTCTCCGACCATCGTAAAATCTACCGGAGGAAAGCCGCGACGTCCGTTAGATCTTAAATTTACGCGCGACTCAGCACAAGGAATGTTTATTAAACTCTATTTTATATGTATATATTGAAACAAAAAATACAAAGTAAAAGAGAAACAATTTTTCTTCGAAATATTTAAATTTGTAAAATGCAATCAATCTTAAAATCCTAGATTAATCGTCAATTTCAAGATTCTCCAATAAAATAAAAAAAAAACAACTCTCTAATATATTAAATATTAAAATTTTTCAAAAGAATAACACAAAATTATTTTAAATTATTTAAAATTAAGCGCAGTGATAAAATTTCTCTTTATATAAATATTTTTTAATTGTTTCAAGCACCAATTTTTTTTATTATATATTTATATTAATTTTGTGAAATTATATGAAAATTATTATGTATTAAAACATGTATGTTATGTATTAAAACATTTTCGTAACACTGTGTCATTGTCCTCTATGACGAGTCATAATGCACGGGACTCGCAAAATCGATAATGGACGAGCAGGAAGAAGCTTGTGCATACATCGCAGCCATACGGTATGCTCGCCGCATGCCAACGAGATTACCCTATTATTACTTCATCTAGTCCAAGATGGTGTTAGCCCGTGGCTTTCCGTGCTTTGGGTACGTTAAGATAATCAGCTATTTACCGCGCAGGTTGTTCAACCCTTCTGCTAAGAACAGAGCGTGGTTCTCTACGCCTACGTTATAGCATTGTAAATATTCACTTAAACGAAAACCCATGATAGTTGAGTGTTAATCTCAATAATTCTTTAGAGCTATCAGGAAATTTCTTTTTATCTTTTCACTTAAATCATTCCATATGTAAGAATGCTAAGTCAACAACATTTTTTTTGAAAAACTTTTTAGGAAAAAGTTTGAAGTAATATTCTAAGGAATAAATTCTTGATTCATTTTATAAACGAAACGTTCAGATAATAATTAGAATATCTCGGTCGAACGATAATAATTGACATTGTATAACTCTTTTTCTGGAAGTCGGCGGCGTTGCGTGTCACAAGAGAGTCCGGCGGCGTCTTTGCGGCACATCGCGCGTTTCAACTTTAATTCGTCGAGGGAAATACCACGAGCGCCCGCATGCCTTTTCATTAATCTCAATTATGGCGCAATTAAAAGCAGTTAACGAAAGTGGGGTCATGAACCGGCGACGTGCCCACCTTCGGGTTCTTTCGTTCTTGCTTTCATAAGTGTTTTACGCACGTTATTTATAATTAAGAATATATTTCAAAGAATATAAAAAATGAAATTTATTCGTATTATTTTAATGTTCAAACTTCAGACATTTCAACATGCATTTATGTATAAAATTGCGAAGAATAATTATAACATACTTTTTAAGGATAATTTTATAAGTATACAAGAAATAATTTAAATGATAATTGTGCTAATAATTTTATGATTATAAAAGAAAAAAATTAATGTAATGTATTATTACTTTTATTCCTAATTATTAAACAAAAATGATAACACATTTTCTTTCTTTTACTTTTACAATTATAAAATTATCCTTAAAAAATACGTTATAATTATATATAATATTCTCTTTGCAATTTTTTACGCATGATATACAGTATACGTATAAGGAAATTTGTTATAAAAAAAGTCTTATTTGTAGAAAATAAATATTAATTAGCAATTTTATACAATGAATATATTCTGTTCTAACAAACGAGCTTTGCATTTCTGATTTTAGAAGTTAAATTTCTCGTCTGTATGAATATTTTTTGAGTTCAAACAATTTTTAATTTTCGCTTATTTTTCACACAGATGATATATTTTGTATAATTATATATACATCTTTTTGGTACATATAATTTTAAGAAATATAGTCTATTTTATTCTTTATGAATAAATTGTTAATTATCCAACAAGAAATGATCGTCAATTCGATCGTCAATCGAATTAAACATCGAATTGATATTGAAATCATCGTATTTATATTGATTTGACATCAATTCAATGACTCATTTCTCACTAGATAATCTTTACTTTTTAAAAATAAAAATTTTTTAAAAATATTTTCTCTTTACGAATATTTTTTGTACTCACTATATATGCTTACTAAAATGTTTTAACTGAACTTATTAGTTATGGAAATGTTGACTATTCATTCTAATAATAAAGAGTAGAGCTCACAATTCATGGAATTAGGGATTGATGTTTCGAAACGCCGTATAGATCGCGGACAATACTTTCTGAGCTGCGAGTTATGATATATGTATTTTCGTGTTCGAATTCATCAAGGCGCATTAAAGAGACCCGGAATATCTCATCGTCGATTTCATTTGCATTCCTTTTCTCACCAAGGCCGCATCGGGCCCATGGGACCTATAGCTCCGGGGGTTCTCGCTCGGTTGTTTCACCGCGCGCGTCTCTCGTCTATGGCTTTCGTTCTCGCGCGAGGCGGTGCGTATTAAAGGTCCACCTCGATAATAATGACAAACGTTCGTCCTCGCGGCGAGAATTATTCGTTTCGCGATCGTCCCGTCGAGGGCCTCTACGGAAATGCGGGTGTTAAATCAACGACTGGCACGAACTTAACTTACCTCGTTATCGCCCTTACGTTCTACGCACTGTGCGACACGCGAGATTTACTTAACAATGATGACGATATCTCCGAAAAGTGCGAGGATCGTTATTCACCAAAAATAATCAGTGTTCCGTAATCTATATATAGATTCGTTACAATCTTTAATCAATCTTTAAATTAAAACAAATT
>NW_017259281.1:1998409-2023591 GCF_001594045.1 Atta colombica | reverse complement strand
AATAATTAATGTTTTAATAATTAATAAATTGAACGTAGGAAAAATTAATTCTCTTTTTTTGTTAATACGCTAATTCTTGTCAATTTATACTGTTGCTCGACAAAGGTCAGTTTTTCTTGTAGTGACAAATGCAATCAGGTTTCTATTTGATTTGCATCATTTAATTCTTTTTAGTTTCTATCAAAAAGAACTATTAGAAACGATCTTCTAATAAAAGGAAATAAAGCCCGTGTGGTGTTTCCAAACGGACGTTTTTAAAAGTCTTTTTGTGATCTGTTTCGATTTGTATGAAAAATTCAACGATTTTCTTGTGCACTAGAATTTCTCTGAAGAGATAGAAGTGGAAGTGGTCCGATATTCTTAAACCTTGTGGTGCTTTAAATAACAATAATACTTATAAAATATTCATATATATTATATAAAGAAAATAATATTTTCATTTTTAAACTACAGAAATGGATTTAATAAATATTCCTACAAAACCTATTATTAATATAAAATGAATGATTACAGCTAATTTTATTTAATAAAATATGTATTCTAGCGGATTTTTCTAAAGCGTTTCCAAGTTGTATTCTTAGTAATAACACATCGCGATTTGTTCTCTATCATATTCTGCGTGGCGTCGGATTTCAATACCACGGACAAATAATGAAATTCAAGATGTTTCAGCCCAATGCGCGTTGCATCGGAAATCCCTCATTGTTACTGTGACGCGCATGTTCGATGGTTGTGTGTATCCTTTCGCCCTTTCGTTTAGAAGATCGGATATCCAACCGGTTCGCACGTAAAACGATTCCTTTTATTTCGATTTTTCATCGCTCATCTTGTCGTTCTCGCTCTTCTTATGCTAATACTGAAGAATAAATGCAGATAAACTGTCATGACAAATGACATAAAATTCTAATTAACATTAACTGACATTTGTCATTTTACCTAGATAGACAAATATTTTTTAAGCGTAACATTTTTAATTTATTCATGAAAAAATTTATCTTTAATTAACCAATTGTTTGTAACAAATCTAATTAGTTTTGCCATTAAATTATTTCTCGATTCATTGACAGCTACTCTAATTACGTCGATGAGTCAAGTGTGATGCGCGTTATGAGATATTTTACTGCGAACGCCGCAACACATTGCATCTTATCAATGGTTTATCAGCATAAACAAAAGCTGTATGTATTACAATACCGACGCGCGGCGCTTCAGCTCATTTCAAGATGATAATTGATAACACGTAAGTAGTACCGTGGGACAGCTTGCGGCTTCAAAGCAGCGGTTTGAAAATCACAACTGTTTTTTACATTACAAAGCACCACGTAATCTTGCGATTATTACCTTTCTTATTATTTATTATTTTTTAAAAATAATACTTTACCTCGTTATTTTAACTGTGAACGTTCCTTCGTACACAGAAAAATACATACGCAAGTAGTAAATACTTGTTTCAAGTATTTCAACAGTTTATATATTCGCAAATCTACCGTTCATCACAAGCATAAAATTTATTCAAAATATATTTTGAATTCTAGTAAATTTAATACTTTAATCAAGATTATTGAATTAAAACAAATTTAATTTACTTATTATATAAAGTTATTTCTTTAATTAATTTTATTATATTCTTAAAAAAAAATAGGTTCTTATGAGTACACAATAATGAATTTTTCTAAAAAATTTTTTAAGTATATTTTAAGATTATTATCGGAAAAATATTCTTTAAAAATAACTGTTATTTAAAAGGAAGAAAATAAATTGAATAATCACTCTACTTATTGTTAGCAATAGAAAGATATTCTTCTGTATTTTTCATTACTATAAAAATTCGAATTATTTGAAAATAATTGTTGATGTCACCGATATGAAAGAATTATGAAAATAGCCTGAAAATATCAGACGTTTTTTCAATAATAGATTTTTTAATTTGAAATAGATTTTTTGGAGATTGGGGATTAACGGGACAAAAATCCGATGCCTTTTAAAAGTTTGGAGATCGTCTTCAAACTTTTAAGAATTTTTGCATCGTTAATCAAAATTAATCTTCAAAGACTCAATTTCAAGGTAGAAAATCTGAAAGAACATCCGATATTTTTGGAATAATCTATATAAAGCGCAGCGGGACGGACAGTGATTTCCGTTTGAGAAAGACTCAGCGAAAAGACATCGAACCGGTCCGCAAATATTTTCCACGTGGTAGTTAACGTCTCCTCTTTGCGGACATAAACTCGTTGGCTTGTGCATATGTCCGCATGCGTGGTGCAGCATCTATACGAGCGCATGCAGTTCGTCTGGATATGTTAGAGAAACTAGGTAGCCTTGAAGGGGACCTCCGTTTTCTGCCCGCGAATTCTAACCATCTGCGTGTCTCATCGCTTTTATTTAAGAGGCGATGGGCGACATCATTAATTTGCATAGCCGGCGCGCCTATCGCGGTGACCTTGTTTGCTGTGTCATCGTTTTCGTGCCGGACTTCGAGATGTATGGGGTGGTACGCAAGTTTTAAGGCCTTTCGACAATAATTACAAACTATTTCTCGATAATATCTTCGAATTATTTCTACAGGAGTGTTCATAGCATTTTTATATCCTTAATAAAAATTAATAATTGCTAAGTACATTATTATTTAAATGAAACTCTTCTATGAAGAATGGTTATTAATTCGAAGAATATTAATTTTGAACATGAATTACTGGATAAAAAAATAAGAATAGAAATAAGAATAGAAATAAGGAATGCGAGTTAATAAGAAATTAGTAATTTATAGTTCACTTAAGTTGTTATAATTAAAAGCACGTCGTAAATGCCGTGTGCTCGAAATACGTGACTCGCATAAATTTATTAAGTTGTAAAAATAATTCTCTTTACTATACATATAAGGAGAATTTTTATGAACGCAAGCAACACTTTTTAGATTAAAAAAGAGTTAATTTTGTTGATTGCTTATTCTTGTTTAAAGTAACATTTTGTTTGTTTTTATATTGCTTTAAAATTTTTGTGAAATTTTTTAAAATTGCCATGGATCACTCGATCAATCATATTACATTAATTTTTATTTATTATGGATATTACTTTGAGAATTTTAATGTACATTTTCGTTGAGAATAACGATTATTATGGCTTCTCGCCACATATAACCACGAATAGCTTTGCGCAGAAAAAGATAGAGATTAGAATGGAAAGACGTCGTAAACAGAGCCTGAGTAGTCGCGAGATACGATTCCATCATGCTTTTATCTGCCGCACATTCCACAGCCGAAATATTTTCATCATAAAAGATTTTTCGCGAAAAGTCCTCCTTATCTTTAGTACAACTTTTTAAGTAATTATCACTGCATTTTCTTGTTCAATTGTTGAATTATTAAATATTGTAATTATATAATTTTTAATTCTAATAAAAATGTTTTCAATTTTCACAATTTTTTGTAAATATTTTAATCGATGGATAATCATTTCTAAGTCAGGTAAATAATCTCTCTATAGAGTATCTTAATATATTACATCTTTAATTATTATATTACATCTTTAATTATTTTAACATAATATTTTGTTTAATATTTGTACTAATAATTATTTATCTTCTCTAAACCATAAAAGAAAGAAGTTTAAGCAGCTTGCATTATCTGGAATATTAAATTGTTTAGATTTTATAATAGATGCTTTCTTAAAGTTATTTGTTTCTTAACTTATTAAAAAATCAAACAAATAATAATAGGTAATAAATAAACTTTTTTTTAGACTCTTGCTGTAATTCATTATTATCATTCTTGTTGTAAAATAAATGAATGGCAGAAAGAGTAACAGGGAGCAAAGATGTAAGTATTTTATCATCTCGTTACGAGAAATGACTCTCATAGGGTTAGAGTGTTTCGGCGACGGAAAGTGTTTTTCAGGCTTCGTGTTCTTCTTTCGAAATCATAGGATTTCTATTCCTGGAAATATAGTAAACCGCGATGGGCGGAGATCGAGATTGGGTTAACAAACGGCCGAGGGAGAAATTACATGACCCTTGCTGTATATCATTCTATTTTAGCTCGCCTTTAATCTATCCAATCCTTTTTATCAAGTGTAGCCTTTCGTTATGTAAATTGATTTACGCCAAATTTTCACCATTAATCAACGTGACTGAATACCTTGTTTTGCAAATTGGACTTACTACTTGTTTTTCTATTCATATTTTCACTCGCCATAGAATCATAAGTCGCATGAGTCACAGGCGTCGCGGCGTCGCAACCTTTGCGACGCGGTTCTGGCATGAAATTATTTATTGACGCCTCGTCCAATAAATTATTTCCGGCAGGATGCGCGTCGAGAAACAGCAACGGCAGCGTCGTCCTACCTTACAAATACGAGGACAATTTCTGTGAGACAAAGTGTCGTGCGGAGCTTACCACGACATGGCATTGTTCGGTCGATTGTGTCAGTTGCAACAAGGCGCTTTCACGGTCGTTATTACCGCTGCGTCAAAAATTTGTCCCGTAGAAATAAAAGGTATTCTCTCGAAGGATTTCCTCGAAGAATACGCTAACTCACGCTTCGGCTCTTCGCACGGCAAAAACAGTGGGTCGCACTCGAGGTTCTTATCTTGTGTATACTTGACCTTCGGGAAAACGTTAAGCTCCTGCGGCGTGATATATCATCGAGACAGACATTTTTGGAGTCTATGCTTTAGAAGATCCTGCGTGTACCTATATCTACCAATCCCTATCTGCGCTGTCGACAACTAATGTAATATTTAAGTGGAAACCCTGCGACGCTTTCACGGGATTATCTGGGAGGAGTAAGCGGATAAAGTATAAGGATATCGTATATCGGAAGTATCGCGTTAAACACACTTAGACTTTCTGGCCTGTCATCGGATTTTTATATTACGAAATATTTAAGTTTTCGATGATTAAACAAAAAATGTTATTGAATATTAAAATGATTGATTTGCTTATTTTACTTATTATATTTTAATTTTCAAACTTTTTAATATATTCAAATCGTATTATTTCTTTCGTAATATTTACGATGACTGTTAAATGAGATAATGCTTTTTCTAAAGCAAGTAGAAACATATAATATAATGTTTTAATTATAAAATGAGACAATTTATATAATAATGACTATGTTTATTTTTACAAACATTTTTATGTTGTAATTAATAACATAATTTATCGTATATAAAATCTTTTGTATAAATACTCTCTTATAATTTTTAATAATACAATTTTATATAAAACTTTTATTGTTCAAGAGCACACAAATGGTGTACGAAGTCTCTTTTCAAGTGCTGGATGCAAGGCCGGAACAAAAAAAGAGCCTTTCTTTTCTTTCAGAAAAATCGCTGTAATATGATGGAAAGAACCTAACTATTACCAGCTTGTAAATATTGCATCGCATGGCTGTAAAACGTCTAGCGAACCGAATATATAGAATCCTTCCGCCATCGCAAGGATTGCGCCTTATTTCGTTTGCACGGTGCACATTCGCGACAATATATAAAGCGGCATTTGTCCCGCGGGAACATCGCTACTCATCGATTCGACGTGGGCCGACGTGGAAGGCGAATTTACAACTTCCTTCCTCCAATGTGATTCCAACATCGACAACGAGCATGTGATCTATGATCGAACGAACAGCAAGAAGAAGGCATGAAGTTCTCAATGATTCAATAAAACACGATATTAAAACGTAAAGTGTGTGCTCTTATGTTTGTGTGTCATTTTAATTCAAGTATGTTCAATAGAATTACACAATAGTAATGATACAAAACATCAAATATTTGTAAAAATTTACTGTCTTCTTTATTGCATTTCAATAACAATATTTTTAAAATAATTTTGATAATTTAAATGGAAAATTAGATAATTTGAATATCTAAATACTTCAATATAACGCATCGAATTAGAATATTTTAGTAAATATTTATTTCTGTATATATCTCATATCTTATTTACATATCAAAAAAAAATATATATATATATATATATATATATATTAATTAAAAAATTTGTATTTTCATTCATTTTTACCATAAAAATAAGAAAACACATTAATCGAGAATATCAGTAAAAAATTGCATTCTTTGTGAAAGTTTCAAATTTTATCTGATCCTCGGACCGTTTATTTCAGTCGCGAGAACACGCAAACGCGGCGAGAAGTTGCAGAATGTTTGTGCATTAGCTACGTGGCGATAAATCGCGTGGGAATAAGATTCGCGACACTCAAGTGCCATCGTTTTCTATTGGCGGTCTTCTGCGAAAGGGTTTCTAACTACGCACCTTCGTGGAAAAGTCTCGCGGTGAAAACGATATATTTCTGTTTGCATGGGAGAGATCGTGCTAACGTTAAGAGTCGATAGATCTTTGCAGGTCGAACAAAATCGCACTTCAAATATTCACTCATATTTGCAAAAGTAGAGATTCTTCTCATCGATGTAGCAGCGATTCATCTCAGCGATGTAATTAAATCAAGCTATATTTACCATTGCAAAGATGCAAATTTAATTTGAAATGTGATTTGTAATATTAATTTTAATGCGTGTATAATTTACTTTGACTTTGCATTTTTTATGAATTTTTATTTATTTTTTAATAATTTTTAATTAAATTGGATTTAAAGGTTTTTGTTTATAATGTTACTATAATTCTCAAACCTTATTTTTTACTTGTCTTCTTTCTGCCATTTTTGTTGTATACTCGAAAATAGGTATTAGAAAAATAATCTAATTACATTAATTTGAATTGAAAAGAATAAAAAAAAAACAGGGATTAAAAACAACATTACAACTGCAATACACATATTGGAATAAACTACTTTTGCCATATGTGCTTTGGAAAATTCTGCTGCGGGCGAATCTCCCCGTGATCGTATACAAATAAATCATGACCGTCACACAGAAGGGGTAATAAATCCGATGAGACTTTTTCTAATTATACGGCCTGCTTCGTGCTTGCGAACGGCATTGAAGGCGCCTGCTCAGCGCCGTCCGTTAACAACCGTTCGAATGGCGTATAAAACAAGTCGTCGCGACGTTTTCATTGCGAGCAAAGTGAGGGGGGACGAAAGAGTGTATAGTATACCGGAGGGATGCAAGAGAGAGGAAAGTCACCCTCTATGTGAAGCCTTTAGCCAAATGTATACGGTCGTATGTCGTTATGTTAGTCAAGTATGTTGACGGGTCTTCAGCTTTCCTTGCGCCGCTCTCTTCTTCTTCTTCTCAATTTCGATTTAAACAAGCCTGGCCGGCTTGGCCGTATTTTTAGTACTGCGAGATCGTTTGGATCTCCTGCTTGTCGACAACGGCATGCGCATGTTCCCGTCGGTGCGATGAGTTAAAGAAATCTGTTGTAACATATGTGATCCTACTGCCTTACGGCTTTCTTATCTTTTTCCGACGTGACATGATAATTTTTTAATTAAAATCTACTACTTGGTATAGAAATGAGAATATTTAAGATAATTTTTTCTAATAAACTTTATTTTTAAGTAAGTAATTTTAACTTTTCTATAATCATATTTTTAATTCAGTTCAAGTTTTTTTTATTGTTGTAGACTTTCAAAAAGTGTGGAAAAATTCAGTTACTTTTCAATATGTCTGTTATTATTAGTTAATATTAGTTTTAGTTAATAAATAGATTTTTAACAAGATATTTTCGCAGGAGGAACCGGATTAATTCTCGTCTTATGCACAACGTGAAATAGAATAGAATAGTTTATTACTTCAGTTCATATTGTCAAGAAGAGACTTGGTTTACAATAACAAGTATATAGAAATACCACTATTTCCTTTTGTATCTTATAAATAAATGACTAACTACAAAAAGACTAGCGACTATAATAAATCTATTTTATCTCATATACACCGACTTTTTTTATTCTATAATCTATTGTATACATGAAATAACACAAGAAAGCAAATTCTTTATTCATCATAATTTTTTTATCATAATTCATCATGATCTTTACTCGCTACGATATTATTATTATATTTTATTATTAAATATTAGATAAATTTCCTTTTGAGCTATCAATGAGCACTCGTAAGGGCTGATGAAAAATATGTTACTTCCGCCTAATACGTATTTATTCGGTTTCAAAAAAGCGAATTATTATCATTAACATGTGGCTTTAACGTAAGTAGGTCGCCCTTACTTAAAAGCTACGATTCCTCGTCCGTAGAAATACTTTTTTTATCGTCTCGTTAGTATGTCGTCGTTCGAGATGAGAGGCGATTATTCGGTACCTCGGAGCTCGGAGTGCGTGTCGAATCGATCGGCACGGTCGAGTCGAGATCGGAATGACTCGTGAACCATGACCAACTATTGATGCACTATCGCGTAATGTTCTCATATGATTCCGCTCTTCCTCTAATGATTGTTTTTCCCTCACGACATTATGACAGAGCGTATGATTAATAACATGTCGTTGAATAAAGTTGATAAGATTTCTTTTATGTAATCAGCTGCACGATATAGTGGCAATAAAATCCCTAGTAAAAATTTTTCTCAAAGTTTTTATACAAATTGAAACATATTTCAAAAATATTAAAAAAGTTTAAATCTTTTCTTAAAATTTTTCGTCATGTCAATTTTTAAATGTTCTATTTCTTATTTTACAATTTCTGAAAGAATACTTTAAAAGCTCTTTTAGATTTCATAAGATTTTACCAAAAATTATTGAATAAGAAATCTTAGAAATCTTAGAATAGAATATTTCACAATTCATATACGTGAACAATTTTAGAAAAGATGTAAACTTTTTCGACATTTTTGAAAAATATTTCAAATTTGTATTAAAAAAAATCGAAAAATTTTTAAAAAGTTATAAAATTTATTATAAACACCGAAAAATTCTAAAATTTACATAAAAATTCTGAACAATTATATGAAAAATTCTGAAAACAAATTTTCATTAAAGATGGCACTGAAGTAATTACGAATTTTCGATTTTTCATAATAAAAGAGCAATGGAATAACTATTCAATCTTTTAACAAGATATCAGAAATAATCTATGCTTCTATTATATTTACAAGTTGAAAATAAAAAGACTTTTACATTGTAAATATTCAAGTATATAAATATTCAAGTATATACTTTATAATATATTTTTCTAACAAATATAAATTTTGCTCTTTAATTTAATAATCAGTTTAATTATCAATTAGTATAATCTTGATAATCTCACGATTGACAAACGTGTAACAAATTTAAGAAGTAAGGATAATGATTGAAAATCTTAAGAAAATATTTATTACGTTCAGACATTATTACGACATTATAAACCTTTGTTTCCAGTGAAATTTGATTCTCTCACGGATATATGTGCATCCGTGGTACGGATGAATGCGAAAAAACAATTTCTCACAGTCGCAATCAGCACATGCGTGCCAGTCCACGGCTTGCAATTTCGCAATGAATTCCATTAACAGTACCACCATTACCAATTAACTCTCACGATGGAAATTAAAAAAAAATTGCGGAAGCGATTGTCCGAGTATTTCGCAGTCCTTTGTTTAAATAAGAAATAAAATTAGATTGAAACTAAAAATTGTTGCAAGTAATAGGTTTGTGAAAAAATTTTAATGATCTGTATCTATACATAGTGAGATCAAAAAGAATTCGTACGAAGAAATTTATTATAAAAAAAGCCTATTTGTAGAAAATAAACATTAATTAGCAATTTTATACAATGAATACATTCTGTTCTAATATAAATAAATGAGCTTCGCATGTATTTCTGATTTTAGAAGCTAAATTTCTTGTCTGTACGAATACTTTTTGAGCATCAAACAATACAATTTTTAATTTTCGCTTATTTCGGATGATATATTTTGTATAATTAATACACATCATTTTGGTATGTATAATTTTAAGAAACGTACAATCTATTTTTATTCTTCATGAATAAATTGTAAATTATCCAATAAGACATAATTATTAATTAAACATCGAATTGGTGTTAAAATCATCGACTTTATATTGCTCCGCATCAATTTGATGACTCATTTCTCGCTGAATAATATCTGCTTTTTAAAAATAAAGTTTTTTTAAAAAATATTTTCTCTGTACGAATATTTTTTGTACTTATTGTGTATAATTTATTTAGCTAAATATTTGTTTGGCATTATATTTTCTCTCTCTCTAAATTAAAAAGATAAAAGAAAGATAAAATATACATTTATAATATGATTAAGTAGAACATAGGATACATAAAATATGAGTCTCGGGAGAACGTACAGTTTATCATTAGGCAAATTTTATATAATGTTTACTACTTAATTAAAATATATATAATTCCATTGTTATATTTAAATCTGAAAAAAAATGCGAAGACAATAGAGAATTGAACGAAATAAAAA
Organism: Atta colombica; assembly: GCF_001594045.1. NCBI lineage: Eukaryota > Metazoa > Arthropoda > Insecta > Hymenoptera > Formicidae > Atta > Atta colombica. The sequence goes on along the minus strand of NW_017259281.1, from coordinate 2,013,245 downwards.
CGATACGAAATGAGCATCGATATGATATTGTTCCCACCATTAAGACTTATTGTTGGTGTAAGTCTTATTTCCAAGTGACCCACAGCCACGCGGTGTGAGAAAAGGAACTTCTTATGAGCCAGGAAATTTTTTCTCGTTCAACCGAGCGCATATCCTGATGTGTTTTGCGATGCAGTCTCTCGCATTGTCCGTCCCGATGACGTGACAGCCGTGACTCGCTTAGCATAAAACAGCGTTGTTCGATCGTACTTGTTAGCATATGCAGTGCGGTAGCCTTGCTCGTTCGAAAGCGACTCGTAAAACGCGCTCGTAGCGTTTCCTACTGTTGACATCACAATAACGATATTAATTATGCTATGTAAACGCGCAGAGACGCGGTGGCCGGACTCGAGTTAATGCTTTACTTCCTCGCCATCCGTTATTCGCCGTCGAATGCACTTGTCGCCGTTGCAGTTTGATGAATTGGCTATTCGCCAGTCGCGTAGCTTCCGATTCTGCATCGTTTCTCTAATGGAACTGCCTGTTGTCAGTTTGCAAAGCGAAATGTTTATTGTCAATACAAGATATCCAGAAATAAGATATTTTTTATTTAATTTATTGCACGATTTCGCATTTATTTCGAAGACTGAGGAGAAGTTTAAAAAGGCATTTAAAAATTTTAATTGTTAAATTGTTTAATTTTAATTATTTAATTGTTAACTGTTTTTAATTGTTAACTGTTTGAGTTAACAAATGATAAAAATGTAAGAAGCTATTTACATTAAACAATAAGAAAAAAATTTTGTATGGATTATTATTTAACGGACAAATTAATATAATTATTGAGATTATATGCTTTAACATATCTTTTATATTTTTACGAACATATACATAAAAGATGTTAATAATAAAGTTTCCTCTTTTGTCGTTTCTTGTCGACGACCGTGACACTCTTGAACTGAACAAATTACAAAAGTTTCATCTTTGCGTTGTAGACCTTCGCAGAACATTTTTGCCGTTCATACATTCTCTTCCTCCTCGCTGGCATCATCGAAGCGTGAAAATTGCAACGTGACGTGAAAATGTTCCCTTTCAACCGGAAAGCCGCCGGTCGCGTCCGTTCGTATGATAACTTGCAGAATGGCTTCCTAACGAAGACACAATATTGGCCAATTATGTACCACAAGATGCAAATTTGCATCGCTAATGGTGTGCACAAAGACCAACGGATTTCTTGCGATGGTCGAGCTACCGGCAACTTCTTCGGAATCTTCTTCCTATGCTTTCAATCGCATGCGTTTGTGGCAACTCGGTTATTGAATGAAACATTGTTATTTATCATGCAATTGTAAAAACGTAACGGAATTATGTGATCAACATTTAATAAATCATTTAATAAATCATTAGTAAGATCGCACGCATTTACATCGTAATTATTGTAATTTTATAAATTATTTTTGCTATATATGTATTTTATGGAGTTTCTCTTACTATTATTAGTTTACTATTATTATATACTCTTATTATATTAAACTTATATACTATTATTATATTAAAGAATTAATTATATATATAAATTAATTTAATAAAAGTCATAGCTTGTACTGAAAATTTAAATAATAATAATTCAAAATATAAAGCCTTTGGGTTTTACATAAAAATAAATTTCAAATTTTATAAATAAATAAATCTGCACGTCTCTTTTTATATATTATATAATGATACTCGTATATAAAGCTGATTCTTTATAATAACATCTTATATTTTTAAGACGTGATTGAGGCAGTTTTCGGTGAAAATACTGGAAATTTTCTGTTGCAAAATACAATCCGAATAGTGTTGTCATTCATTTCACACATTTGATTACTGTATTCGCATCGATATTAAACTCGCGTATGTATTAAAATACAACAGTTAAGCGTTGCAAAAGTATACATTGATAGCCCATTGATAAGCGGGTTTACCCAGATGTATGGTACCATCGCGACACGCCGCTTGTGCCTCGCAACCGACAGCACCTGCAAAAATAAATATGATAAATAATGTGATAAATGGTTTTTATCAAGTAACTTCCTGCGACAGCTTGGATATGCGTCGGTGAAACTTTACTATCATGCGCTTTGCACTTGATATCCTATATGTAAAAATTAGGATTTGTTATTGAATTTTTTATTATGTGTGTTGACTTATTAGCATTCTTAATTATCCTTAGTATGATACTATATGATATAGGATCGTTCGTGAATTGCACATTTCTTTTCTTCAAAAACATTAGCACATATATCATGTAATTAGTTATAACATTTATATATACAAATTTTTAAATTACACATCTTATATAAATACGGATTGTTTTCTTTGGATATTATTTTAATTTTAACATTATATTTGTGTATTACATTCTTATGATCAATGTAGCTGAAAATTTGCGTATCAGTCAGTGTGTGACTAAACATTTTTTGATTGAACTAACTTTTTTTTTATTAAGGTGTTAATTCTATGATTTGATGACAATTATGTCAAATATGCACACACATATATAGAGGAAGCGCGGGCAAAATGGACGCCCTGAGTAAAGTGAATATCTTTTATTTTCGCTTATCTATCTGAAATTGCGCTATGAATTTCTAGCAGTTGAAGGTGACCAATCAGCAGTTGAAATGACCAACCAACGACGCTATGAAAGTATGAAATGACATATGATTGCGTTTGTTTGTGTTTAATAGAAACATATAAAAAATTGAGTTTTTTTTTGCGGTTTTTCCTTAGGTACGTAGCTTAATTATCTGTAATTGTTCCTTAACTAGTGTGAACGATTTTTTATAAGAATTCTGTGTCTTTTAAATGTGTATTCGAGAATAAAATTTTTCACTTCAACTTATTCTAACCTTTTCAAATTTGCACCAGGTTAAGTCCTTTGGGCAAAGCGGATGGGAGCAAAGCGGATGATCTATCTTCTTTACTTGGTATATGATTACAATAATACTGAGAATATGGAGAGACAGACGATCTTTTGAGTGTACGTGTTTGTTTACATCTCAATTTTGTTTATTTTTTGCCACAATGCAGTATGATGATTTGTTTATGATTAATCCAGTGCAGTCATTGCATCAAATGGACCCATGAAGGCTGTACTACGTTTAGAGGATTTGGTAGCTACTTTTGTGATGATTGCTAAGACTGATTCTAATTTTTTAAATTTCATTTGCATTGCTCAAGTGATCCATTCCCTTTGCCCAGGGGAGTCGGACAAAATGAATGGTTTCTCTTTTCTTATGTTTTAATTAAAACGACATATTAAGGTTCATGTTTTTTAATTTTTTTTTATTTTATTTCAGAGTTAAATCCTTTAAGAGATTTATAAGATAAAATGATTTCTAAGCTCAATTTTAATTGTGTCATTTTTTTCTTTTTAACCTTAATACGTCCGCGTTGCCCCGAGCTTCCCCTACATATAAATATGATACACGTGTTGCATTACAATAATAAATTATTGTATTTGAAGATTATATTTCGCAGATACATCACAAAAAATTATAGTTTATTTGTACAGTTAACAAATACAGTTTTACGTATAAAACGAATAATGATGTGCAATTTAAAATATTTTCGTTATGTTTTATTTTCATTATACAAAAAGATGCACTTTTATATATATTATAAATAATTTTCTAACTTTACAGTAAGTTTATGTTAATTATTTGTAGCTCATTTATTGTATTTGTTGATAAGTCAGTCAAAGAAAAAGAATATTTTGACACGACGATTGGTATGGTATGTATTCCGAATAAATAAAGCAAACGTGATTTATGTACTCGCGATGTTTCCGGTATATTATCTAACGTGCCGATTGCGAGCACGTAAAGTTGCTGTTCAATCTCAACGGTGCAATTAATTAATCCTGTATAAAATAATTCTTAATGTAACGAGGAAGTACTAAAAGTAACTAGTTAGAAGATAGCGGTCAATTACGGGCCGTATGTCTTGAGGTTATCGAAGGTCCAATGCTATAACTATCGCATCAACTATTGCATTAACGATATGTTGCATAACGATGCAATATATGTTATATATATGGAATAAATAAATTTTATACGTTTAGATTAACATAAAAGCATTTAAATATTATATTTCTTTCGACTACAAATTGCGAATTCTCATAGATTTAATTGTTTAATGTTTTTTTATTTAAAATAAAATAAAATGCATTTCTGCATAACAATTCTTTTCTTTTATAAACAACATTAAATTTATAATTCCTAATTTTATAATAAAAGGTTTATTTTAATATATAACACAGATTTTTTGTTTGTTCCAAATAACAATTTTTATTTTCTAAATTATAATATTAATATATTAATATAATTCTTACAAATTATATAGTTATAACTTACATTTTAGGACAAAAATAAATTTATTATAAAAACTATTTCTTAAGCTTAAATTATTTAAAAATTATGTAATTGATGATTATAATTTCGTATTAGAGAGATCCAGAAACGTTTAGCAATATTTTATAAGTTTTATGATCCTGTCATCGCGTGCTACGAGTCAAAATTAATTAAAAGGACGTGAAATAATTCTTAGAGCAATGAGGAAGTAGTAAAGAGCAATCAACCACTAGTACGACGTAGCAATACGACGTCATGCAAACGTAATATCGATGATGTAACGAGTGTAGTTGATCTAAGTTACCAATAAATGTGAAATGGCAGTGTGTAATTAATTTATATAATAAAAGAAAGAAAAGGAAGGTTTTATGAATAGACTATGGACATAGCTTTGTCTTATTAACGGATGCGCCGGATCGATATATTGTGATTATGTTTCTAAAATACTATAATTTCACGCTAAGGTGCGCACCCACGCGCTTTTCACTATTCTCACATGACGATCGCAATTTTTGGATTTCATTCATTAGCTGGCTAGGTATATCGTTACATCGGTTAATGAGCGGCAATTACCGAATATGCAATGTCGATTATCGCGATCGTCGGGCAAGGTCAGCAATTAGCTGTATTGCAGAAGTCTACAGTATTCACGTTATTATCAGATTCAGTATATTACTCATATAATAATTGGAAAAATATATTAATGTATAAATATAATAAACTTTTATAACTTTTAAAAAATTATAATTTTTTTAACAATCTTAATAAAATTACAAATATAGTCGAGATAATAAAATTCGAACATGTTAATTGATGAAAAAGTTGATACAACTTTTTATAATATCATATTATACTTTGAGTTAATTTTAATCATTTCTATAGGTCGTCACTGTTCCTACTTAATAAATTAATAATAATTTAATTAAAACAATGAAGTTAAACAATTTAACTCAAGAAAATGTATGTATTTGACTCAAATTTTTATTTATTATTTACTAAGTGCGTACATTAATATAAACATTGTTTGTTTTGAAACCACAGAAATAGATTAATTTAAGAAATTAAAAATAATTAAGAAATTAGATTTTTTTTATATCTAACAGTATGTTGTTAAGACATAATGTGTCCCGTGTTAGCAGTGAATATTTTTCCCGTTGCATATTTAAGCGAAGAAATCCGCCAATGACTCAATCCGTGTCAATCAAAAATTAGCTACAATCGGTAAAATAAGGACGGTCCGACTTGGGTCTCGGTTTAACATACGGTTTCCTGATTTTCGTGGTAATTTACCGCAATTTGTCGCCCACGCGCACACCAAATGCAAAGCGCACGTAGGTCGTATAATGCAGGAGCGTGCCTCTTTATAACGCATCGTCCGGCTGGAGTTCGTTTAAGCTACAAATCAGACAGATTCGCGCTTCGCTCGTGGGCGATGATCGGAGCGGTCTCGATATGGATCGCGGCTCCGCTTTCCTACTAATGAGTCGCTCATATATAAGGTGAATCATGAGACGTCCGCAATACTTCGGGAGCCGGTCGTAAAAGTCATCTTTAGCAAAAAGTTTGCCACAAACACGCTCCAGTTCTTGATATGAATTATGAAAAGTATTTTTTTACTGACAAAATGTAAAAAGTTACGAATATAAAATCATGTAGAATAATAGATAAAATTTATTAAATTTTATTTGATAATGTATATTATAAATATTTTATTTTTTACAATAAGATTGTTCTTAAATAATTTTATAATTACATTTTTTAAGGTAAGTATCTTATTTTAATAGTTAATAAAATTATACAATACTTTTCCAATTCTTTACTGCATACGATGGGTCATTCGTATTCCGAGTTAATTTTCATTATCTTAACAAATATACAAAAATTATTAAGTGATTTTTACATATATCTTAACATATTTAGAATGTATTCATAAGATTGTATATTTAAAAAAAATTGTATGTAAATGTTTGTATGTTATAAATAATTATTTGATATTCTTTTTTGAAGAAAAGAAATGTGCAAGACACAAATGACTCAATTGTGCTAATAAAAAATGTGTTAAATAAATATGCAATACTTATTGATTCATAAAAAATGTAGATTTTACAGTTCAAATATTAACGGTGTTGGGGGATATTTATAATTTTACTGACTCCCTGATAAATCGATCGATTAACTAATTCGATAATCGAATCTGACTTTTCAAAAAAGGTATGTAGACCTTCTATGGAAGGTTGCGCCTGAATGCGGCATGCGAGATATCTTCTGGTAGAACACAACTTGTACTCCTATTATCCAAGTTGCCTTGAACTTGATTCGGTCGTCGGCACATGCCGACGACATTCTAAAGACGATGGACAAATCCAGCGAGGGTAACCGATTCATCGATCGATTCGAGGAAGATCGTCTTGCCGATTGCAAAAAGTTGTCTTGAAGAAAACTGAATGAACTGGCATTAAAGCACGCATTAATAATTGTTGTCGTAACAAAGTAAAAATAAAAATTAGTTTTTTCTTTCCAACCGGCGAAATTTGATAGAAAATTATAGAATTAATTCTTCGTTTGCTACTTTGTTTGGTAAAATTTTCCCTTTACACAGCCAGCCCCAAATGACTTACGAGTGACCTTTACTCTTAAAGAAGTCAAGGTCATCGATCTTTTCCGTTGTTCATTATTTATTAAAAAATTATTAATAAAAACGTTTTTATGAATACAACTTCCACATATAGCGATTTTCATCCCCTCTATCCTCCCTGCTTGGGAACGCAAAATTTTCACGCGAAGCGACTCTCACTTCCTCCTCTGTTTGGGAGCGCACGACTTCCACGTGAAGCGATTCTCACTTCCCCTCCTCCCCTCTGCTTGGGGGTGCACGACTTTCATGCAACCCATTAAATAATGTATTGTCAAATAATGAATAAAATGTAATATAATACATTCTTTCAACACAACATACACATTCCAACATGAAGAATATATTATTTTATTCATTACGATTACATCATTTAATGGATCGCGTGAAAGTGCGCCCTCAAACAGGAGGGAAGAATCGTTAAGAATCGTTATGAAAGTCGGGCGCCCTCAAGTAGGAGGAGGGGGGGGGGGAGTGAGGGGTGAGAGTCGCTACGCGTGGAAGTCGTATTATTCATAAAAACGATTTCATTAATATCTTTTTAACGAATAACGAGTAACGGAAAAGATCGATGATCTTGATCTCCTTAAGAATCAAGATCAAGATCATTCGGAAGTCATTTGGGGCTGATTGTGTAAAGGGGAAGTTTTACCATTTTTTTATTCCTATCTGTAATTTAAGTTTTTTTATCCAGCCCAAGTTTTTTTATTATCTTAGACTTAAAAAAAAAATCAGCGTTACTTTCCAACATCTCTATTAAATTATTAAACAGTTTTTTACTTACTTAAATGTGAAACTTTTATTTAAAGGAAATTAAAATTTGAACAAAAATGAGGATGAAATTTGAGAGAAAATTATACGTTTGTACAAAAAAAATCCAAATTGCAGTAAAGTTTTATCAGAGGCGATATACTATTTAGTTCAAATGATCTTTTATCAAAAAACACGAATATTAAAATTTTACGGTCTTTAAACATTAAATCAGGTTGTATGTATATATATATATATATATATATATATGCTACGATTACACGGAAGCCGATAGTATGATACTTTCAAAACGCTTTTAAGATTTAAGGGCGCATCTCGGTCGGACTTTCGAGATTTAACGCGAATAAATTAACGCTCTAAACTCTAAGGTGCACGCACTTAAAATTACTTCGAACGTTTAAACTGTAACAAATTAGTCGGCGCAGCTGTATGACGTCGTTACACCAACCTGTCCGCCTTTATTATTATTCTCCCTTTCATCGTTTAGTCGCCGCTTAAGTTTTGTGCTCGCCACTAAGGACGGACGCGCCTTCCTCTTGTCGATGGCCGACCTGCATCCAAATGATTTTCAGAGTGCATTGCAAGCATGTGCAGTCGCCTTGGGCCTCGGAAAGATCAGTGCCAACTGTAAAATCAGACCATGTCATTTAACTCTTAACTACTTTGTGCTGAAATAATATTACATATTTGTGTGATCTTATGAACTGGGATCTCACTGAATCCGTTAAGACTTAATGTGCCTACGAACAAACGATGAGATTTTTTTGCGGGCATTGCAAACGCTGACTCGTTATACTTCATTGAAGATAAAATCGTGAAATATATTAAGGATATTGTATTTTACAAGCTTAAATGTCATAAAATTAATAAATGAGCTATACTTTTGGTAAATGAGTTACCCTCAAATTTGATAACTTTACGTAGAAATAATGCAAAATTCTGTTATAAATGTCTTTCTTAATATAAGAATACAGATCTATACAGTATTTTCTTTAACTTACGATTTATGCAGTAAGTTTTATTTTTGCTAAGCCGAGAGAAGTTGGAACACGCGATTGTATATCATGAATTGCACAATGGTGACATACTTTAGCTTCTTTACAATAGATTGATTACGAGAATATATTTTTCGTTATAATAAAAAGATTTAATAATATATTAAAGTTTTTAGATTTTACTCATATATTTTGATAAATAATAAGTCTTAAAATATCTTAAAATATCTTATCTTTCCACTATTATTATTTGTTTCTAATAGATTTGATCTAGATCTACGAAGCAACAATCATCGTGTTATTGCAGGATATGGCGAAACTAGTTGTATCAGTGTGGTCTCTCGTTACCGCAACAGAGATCGTTAGAACGAAACGACTAAATTGGCCAGCTACCGTTTGGAGATTTCCTCAATCATCTCATCAAGCTTGGTCGTACTCTCATGGACCAGATCAATTCTACGCGATCTCATCAAGTTGTCGCGTTAAGGACTAAATTACGTTGTGAAGTGCAATTTTTAATATACAATTGGTCGTTCTAAGTTCTCTAAGTCTAATAAAAAAAGTGCAGATCGCAAAAAATATAAAAAATTTTTACTAAACACATGTACAAAAATATATTTTAATTGATAAAATAACTGCACACGTATCTTTTTAAGTACTTTAATTATTTTTATTAAATTATTAACTAGATGTTATCTTATTCTATCTAAACAGATATTTATATAAATTTAATTAACATTTGTCTGTATTATTTATATTTATAAAGATTTTATCATTCTTAAATTGTTATTTGTTTGTAAAAATTGCAATTTTGTTTATTCAATTAAGAATAGTTTTACTAACATGAGTATTTAAAGAAACGATATAAACTATATTAAGATATTTAAAAAAACGATAAAATGATAAAATAAGAGATTATTATTAAGCTCAATATCGAAATATTTGAAATCAGCTGGGATAGTCTTCCTTCAGTTTCTTTTTTAAGCTACATTATAATTTTTCAGTTATATTAGAATATTGTCACTCGTTCGATTTTTTATGTGACAAATACGATAAACCAGACATCAGATTTACTTAATGAAACTTTCGTAAATTCCAAACGACCGATTTCGAAATATCATCGCCGAACGTTCGACTTTTGTGAATAGCAAGATGATTTCGTGTTTGAAACGTGCAGCTCTCGCTCATTAATCTAATCGATAAAATCGCAAAGTAATCGATAGCCGCTCGCAGTCATGCCGCAATCGCGAACTCTAATACACACAAACTTTAAGCGTAAGTAACTGTTACTTATGGTGTCGCTTACAACCAGTGGCGTAAAGGATGTGGTCTTGATTGCGTCTTTTCCATATATAGAATGATTCGAAAGGCAAGATCAACTAACAAGGTTATTAACAACGCGCATAAAAATCATGTATTGACTTTTCGATGTGTTCTAATTTCACTAACAGCAATATATACTAATCAAAGAATTTGAGAGAAATTATTACGTACTGTCTCTTATAAACAAAATAATTTAAATGCACGTAAATTCGATTTTTTTATCCGAGGACGAAAAACATCTTTTATTGCCTTGTAGAATTTTTTTTCCAAGATGATCACGTAATTTACGCACGACTACATTACGATATCGCAATAACTAGTCATCTGGTCGATTATATTATTATTCCCACGACAATATTCAATCTGAGTCAACGAGGCTTCGTGATGTTTCGCAAAAGAAAACACTTCGCCTTTGACACTTTGCGAAATCACAGCGTGATTGTAGAAACGAAGCTCAGAGTCAGGTATTAACACCCTCGATATTCTCGACAAAAATCCAATGTTCGATTCAGCGCGTGCTGATTGATCTTTCGATTGGTTTAATAGTCTGCATTACGAAATCGGTCGTGATTTCTATCACTTGGCTTGGATATTTACAAATCGTAATTTTATAGTGCGAAAAATGATGTATAATGGTATCAGAAATTGCAATATCCTCTCTCCCTTTACGATTATTATTTTTAAGGCATATTTTTTATTTAATGTAATAAAATTCGAAAATATTTTGATAATTTTATTATTTTGAAAGGTTAATCTACCCAGCAGATTTGTGACATTTACCTTTTCTTTTGGGGTAAAGAATAACGTTAATGAACGAATAATCTTTAAATATGCATCCATATCCATCCAAGAGTTTGAAATATATTTTTTTAGCTGTGTTTTTGCTTTAATCTTCTTAATCCAAAGTTTCTAGTTTTTGAAATATTAAAAAACTTTTTACTTTAATTTTTCTAACAAATGCAAATTTAAAAAAAAATAATTTTCCAAAAATTTTTATTTTTTATTGTGACTTGTTTTAATCAATGAAAATATATTTGCTTGTTATCATCATATTTCTTAATATTTAGCGTTTAAAAAACAAAGTGTTGTAATACGTTCATTTTTATGACGATTATATGCAATCAAAGTTGTGTCGAGTATGCCGTACTGAGTGCGTTGTCCCCAGAGAAACTAAATGACGTTTAAGAGTTAATATAAGACTCTGCAAGTACATGATTGCTATAAAAGCAGAATCCCGTTTATTACCGCCACATACAACATTGCATGTCACTTTTTTATTTAAAAATATTCGAGATTAGAATCTACTCGATCATCGCGGGAAATCGCTTATGGCGGAAATCGATAAGAAGCAAAATGTAAGATTTTCTTGGAAAAGAGAGTATAACGTCTAATTCTGTTGTATCATGTCCACGACGAACTGATCCGTGCGGCTTTCGATGATTACGTTGTAGCGATGATTAACGAGTGGCTTTCGGTCCGCGTGTATCTCATTAATCGTCCAGCATGCACGGAAGTTAAGAACTTACCGGTCATTACTAGAGGACATAGTAACCAAGTGGCTAATGCGGAATCCTTGAGGTGATTAATGTCGCGGTCGTGCTATTACCCGCTACGATGATGGAGATGCACTCTTGCATGTGCAATGTGGACCTCCGCGCGCGATGGCACACTTTCTTGTTATGAGACTGCATTAGCCATCTCGCTGCTTTATTCCTTTGCCATTATTTGCATAGTTAGAAGGAGGTTGAGGATGGTACAAGCGCTTGCGAAAATACTAATATCAAGAAATAAATCTTCACGAATAAAGAACTATAACCGTTATATGTCGCGAATTAAAGTTTTATTTGTCAATGTCGGTGCGAATACTTAAAATAATTTTTGAAATACGATACTGTTTTTACAGACAGTAAAGAAAAATCAATTTCGCGTAAATTACTGATTCGTAAAAATACGAATCCGCCGTACGGAATAATAATACAGTAGGACGATTCTGATCGAATCGTGATCGAAGGACGAATGTTTTACTCCTCAATCCACGTCGGACAAGTGGCATTATTTTTGTTCGACTGTTGGCGATCATGGCAACGAAAGTTGAAGAAGCGGCAGCAAGTTTTTGTAGAATTGTTCGACGCATAGTAAGTAGAAAGTATTCTTCGAAGCTCGGCCGAAGCTCGATCATTGAATGATTCTGTTCGCACAGAATGTCACAGCGCCGTTTTGTTGATCGCGTAAAGAGTATCGCATGCAATAAATTTCCATGAGTGCGAAAATTCTGCTATCCTAGAAGCTCGACAAATTATCCACGTGGGCACACGTGATCCCATCGGAAGTCTATTAAGTCTTGTCGGCGTGTGGGCACGCGTATGCTCACCCACGCACATGCATTCGCCCGAGCGAGGTGTTCGTGTGCGAACTTCGTCAATTTCGCGATGCTATACAATAATAGTAAAAGATAGAAATTAAAGTTAGAGATTTCACACATTTTTATATTCTTGATAATGCTGCCAAAGGTCAAACTTTCTCTTCAATTAAATTTATTTCAAATAAATAATAAAAGCCTGATATAAACAATCCTATACTGGGAAAAGAGTCTGGTTGGATTAACTGAAATTCTAGTTGAAAACTGATAAATGAGTTTTCTGATTAAATTATTATAATTTACTTGATATTATAGTTTTTAATGGACACGTGCAAAACTTTGACAGGCAGTTGAAAATAAAAATATTACATAATATTCATAATATTAATTGTTATATTAAATAGTAACAATGCTACACGGAAAAAGAATCTGGTTAGAATAATTGAATTTCTGGTTAAAAATAGATAAATGAAAGTTTTCTGATTGAATCTGTTGTAATTTATTTAATGTTATAGTTTTTAATAGACACGTGCAAAATTTTGCAGACAATTGAAAATAAAAATAATATTCATATATATAATATGACTATATATCCATAATATTGTTATATTAAATACTCACATAAACTACTGTAAATATCTATTATCTTTGAAAATGCAAAATTGCAAAATTATTTATCAATTATTGAAGAAATTATAACCTATAGTCATCTTTTCCATATTGTCACAATTATCCTACATATTGTATCATTTCGTGAGTGTCGTTTCATGAGAGTTTCATAATATTGAAACATATGTACTCACATACCTCTGTACACTATGGTATATCATAACTTTTCATAAACCATAGCTATCTCATCTTGGTTATTCATCATTCGATTACTACGGAATTTCATTGCTTATCGCATCGCAAAGCAAATGCATTTGTTCTGATGCTTTCAATTCTCTCCTCCGCCATTGCATACTTTGATTAAATGTCAGTTGTATCGTCTATCAGTTTCCGCACTTTGCTCCTCGATAAGACCGTTTTGCACTATTTCGCGCGGCTACTCACCACCAATAACAACGAACATCGAGCACTGCTCGATTCAAGGCTTAACGCACTGCTAGATATTAATCAGACAGTGAATTATTGACGAATGATCATAACGTATCGCGGGCAACGCGTGGATGAAAGGCCAGATTGTTGAAGCCCGTTGTTGTGACTGTTTTCTAAGTTCCGATGAAGTCATGTGTCAAATGTGTGCGATTTGATTGGAATGCAGGCGAATTAATGGTGACAGACATTCTTCAGCTATGAGTATATATGCTTGTTCCAATTTTGTACAAATTAAAGAATTTCTAGCTTCAAAAATTCTTGGAATACTTGTCGCGTTACGATCTCGCTACTTCTCGGATTAATTTGTTTTTTTTTTCTTCGATGTTAAACGACATCATCCAGTTTCATCGCGTGTTACGAGAAAATTAAAATCATTGCGTGACTAAATGGATGGTACAGTAAGAAATAGGTCATAACGATTCTGTAAATTATACGAAAATCTTCGAATTTTCTGACTTGGTAATGTTATGTTTAGTTATTATCCTCAATGAGCGACATTCAGTCGCCTTCGGACAGGTTCCTTACAACTCATAAAGAGTTCGCTGGCCCCTCGGCTTGAGTGTCGCTCAAGCGGTGCATCAGGATGAATCACCCAGGATCGGATTAAAATATTTTGGAATCTTCGATAGGATAATCACGATAATATAAAACTATATATGTTTAGATACTTTCGAAAATCAATCTTAAATTTTAAAAATCAATAAATCTGTTCATCGTTGATTTCATAATTGTATGTAAAAAATTGCAAGGAAAATTTGATCAGATAAGCACAGAATTGCATTATGAAATTTGTCCTAGTAGGCGACTAGTGGGCGAGATAGAATAAGGAGAGAACTTACACCAGCATCGCCTCTTTATTTCCATCTCTCCTTTATTCTATCACTCTCGTAGAGATGACTGATCCGCACAGTCATTTAGGCTTAGTGAACCCACGAATCCAAGCTCAATAGACTGCCAACATTCACATCCACTTATACGTCATTTATACTTACATGAATACGTTTTTTGTGAGTGATAAACAGTTGAGGAGAATCGAAAGTAAAATACAATCTAATTAAAGAAGAATAAGAAGAATGGAAATACGACGTTATATAGATGGAACAAGATGAATAGCGAAAGCTGAAATGTTTTTCATTCATATTCTTTAAAAAAATTATTCTATTGAATGCTATATGTAAGGGACGAGGAGAAAGGAAATTATATGTTAAGTACATATAATTAACCCAAATTGAGAAGACAGCGAAAGCTGAAGTATTCTTCATTTATTCTTTAACTTAAAAAAATAATT
>NW_017259281.1:1985163-1992663 GCF_001594045.1 Atta colombica | reverse complement strand
AATTGAATCAAACCGAACGAAAATAATCAAATTGTTATGGTTCAAGTTAATGTTTATTCGTTAGTGTTTTGAAGAGAACTTGACATAGAACAGCCGCAAAACGTCATACGTGGCAATCCCGCAGATCATTTCCTGAATCTAGAATCGCGATATAAAATCGTGAAGAATATAGGAACATTTTATTCTATAATTCTGATATAGCATTGTGAACCAGTTCGTAACTAGTTACGGGAATCAGAAATAAAGATATGATTTCTTGATATTTGAAATAATATTCTTTAAATAGAAGAAAGAATTTAAGAAAGCGCAATTTTTTAAAATAATTTTACACAATATACATAAAGTGTTATATCTAAAATATAAATTTAAAAAGTCATTATTTCTGAATAAACTTATTTTATAAAGTTTCTTACAGTTAAGCTTTCGACTTTTAACCCTTCTAAGCTAAAATTTCGTGTCAATCTCTCTGGTACAAAATTTCATAGCAATTTGAACTCATTTGAGCGATCTCTTGGGCCCATCTGGTCCTTAACACGGATATATGTCGCGCATGAAGGACTCTAAATATCATGATTTCAGTGTTGGCTTTGTTTGAAAATGTTAAGTTTCCCATAAAAGTGCAAGTCTTGACGTTTCGATTTGTTACTTTTGCACAGAGGTTATCATGCTTCCTCGAGAATTCAACTAGATCTAGATCTTCAAGGCCCAGATTTAGTAATTTATAGCAAAACGAGACACGTTTGTCTTCGTGACAGATTTAGCACTGAACATGATAGTAAGTTTCACTCGTCCGAGGAACGACATAAATAAGATGAGAAATGACTCTAACTATGACTTAGGATAAGAAATCTGACAGCATAACGAAAATTTTGTAAGTATATATGTATAATTGTAAGTATATATATATATATATATATATATGTATATAAAACTAAAAGAAATTCTAACAAAAAAAGAAATATATATTTATGTCAAGCAATTATATGTAGTAATAAAAGTTTTTTTACGTGTTGCTCCAAACATTGCTTGGCTCTTTCTTTTTCTCTATAAATATAATTGTCAAAAGTCTCTAAGTCTCTTTATATTTAAGCGTTAAATGCCATTACAAGAACCCACTAGTGTATCTAATTCAATATACTATAACTTTTATAACTTTTCTAAAATAAACAAATATAAATTATATAAAAACATATAATTTTTTTTTACTCTCTCAATAAAAATTGAGAAATTGTCAAAAGTCTCTAAGTCTCTTTATATTTAAGCGTTAAATGCCATTACAAGAACCCACTAGTGTATCTAATTCAATATACTATAACTTTTATAACTTTTATAAAATAAACAAATATAAATTATATAAAAACATATAATTTTTTTTTACTAAAACTAGACATTAAGAAGCATAATAAAATAAATGTAAATATTTTTATTAATGAAAATAATTATAATTAAAAAACATTAAAAAAGCATAATTTTTAGGAAAAAAGTTGCTTTTTTAGTACTTTTGCGGGGTATGCAATACAAAAAAAGCGTTTAAAAGTTAATATCCATATTCATATTTAAAAATTAAATATAAGCTGTTAATATAATTTGATGATACTTTGCACCATCTAATTTTGGCAACGGACAAATGTTAGACATTATTACGAAAATTTAATGAATCTTCTTATCTCCTGTAAACAGAATAAACAATGTTTATTATTACATTCGTGAATATATACAGCCACTTATGTGGAGTGCCATAAAACGCATGTAATAGAACATAAGATAAACGAAATCTTACGACCGGATAATCACGTAAAAGTTCATCATAAAGTTAAATACGATGGATATAGACATCTCTGTTATATCTAAACAATTCTAAATCCTTCGATGTGTATTTCTATTCGGTGTGAGAAGGCTGGTATTTTCTACAGATCTACTGATACGCTTTTACATGTATATACTTGATATACTTTGTTACGGATGTCTATCCAATATGTATATATATAATGCCGATCGATGAGGAAATAGACACATTTATTTTCGCAACGAATTGAGATCACCTCTCTCGGCTAGACTTTAACTCTCAAGTGATATTCGTGTTGTATCATAAAGAGTGATTTCAATCCAATCGACCGCATTAATTCACCGCGGGTGACAAACCATTTTGCGTCCACTCGAGCGAGAATGTTTTGATGAACGATAGCACGACACAATTATTTCATCCGCGAGTTCTGATTACCTACAAACATAATTCACAATACGTGTATAGAAATCTGCTTTAAAGCGTGAAATAATTTCATATCAAGCGTATATTAAAAAAAGTATATTCGGGATATATACTCTCGTATATAAAAAAAAAATTCCAGCGAAATTTATCTGAAATTTGATAAAGATATAAAAAACTTTTAACATATATTTTTTTATTTGAATTGTCTCATAATATATAATCTTACTACAGTTTATAATATCTTTCTTTCAATCATTCATAGCGTCTTATATAAGAGCGTTTAATTCATATAAGGTTTGAGAAATTTCCCATTAAGTCCAAAAATTGACTTTAATATACGCGTAAGCTGTAATTATATACTTTGCAATTATACGCAGTAGTCTTGCTTTAACGTTGAATCAACTTAATTGCGAACGCGCCGATATGCGTATCCTGATATTCTCATTTTTTCGCGATCACGCGAGAGACTATAAGGGGTATTTGTCGGCCAAGTAAATTGGTCGGCATGTGAAGAAGCTCAGAACTGGCGCTGGTTGTCGGGAATACCAACGCTCATTCAACAATGGGCCACACTTTGTTGAGAAAAATCGCCACACACGAAGCTGTGTATTTCTCGATGGAGATGAGAGGAGAAGAAAGAAGAGGTTGAAGAAACATTAACAAACAATGGTTCTGTTGGTTCGAGTATGTGTAAGAAGTAACATTCCCTGTGACAAGCGTCGGGGACGATCCATTTCTCTGAGATGGATGTACGATTTGCTCTTTTTATACAATTAGTTATTTTATGATTAACATTATTTTGTAAAATTTACAAGATTAAGGAATGGAATTATATAACAATAATATTTGTATCATATAAAATTATTAATTTCAAGACTAGTAAATTATGAAAATTAGATTAATATACTGAAACACATAAAATCTAAAAAAATTATTAAAAAATTAAATTAAAATTATTATAGAAAATTATTATGGAAAATACATAATATTAAAACACTTTCGTAATATAAAATACACTTTCATAACATAAAATACGTACATAAAATGACATACATAAAAACTTATTCTAATGACATACATAAAAAAATATATCATTTCATATTGATTGTATAAGAAGCTTTTGATTTTTTAAAATTTGATTTAAATTTATATACTTCTCTAAATGCGGAACTATTGTGATAACAGAATATACATCAGATGTTAAGACATTCAGAGATATTCGTTATAGATATAAAAAAAATCCACCATATCGCGTATGTATAACGTCTAACCGTGTGGAAGAAGCACTTAATCATTCCATGGTACGCAATTATTCTAATGAAGGGACCAGACGCGGCTCACATACGAAGAAGAATCTTCGTTGACCGACGAAGAGTCAGAGGCGGCGTTGGACCCCCCGTGTTTTTTAAAGCGACGTTTTACTTTGGGCGTTCTTCTCATACTTGTCACAAAAATAATGGCAAACAGTATAAAATAATATAAACAACAGCTCTCGCGTTGTCTCTCTCTCTCTCTCTCTCTCTCTCTCTCTCTCTCTCTCTCTCTGTTTCTATTTCTTTCTTAAAATACTTTTTAAAATCTTGAATGTGCATTTTTTTTAATTATGATATTTTTATAAACAGAAATGATTTTTCAAATTAATGTTTTACAAATACTTAATTTATTTCAAGCATTGAAAATAGAGTTTTCTTATATTCACTTTAAAAAGGAATGTTGCGACAATTGCAATTACTTGGTCGACGCAGAAGCATTCTCTCCCATTAATTTTAGTAATACAAAGACGCATGCATCCTCTTCGCTTCTGCTGCTTTGCTTCTTCTTGTACTCTTTTTCTCATCTTTCTCTTCCACGGCTATTTACGCGGTATTTGTCGCATTGTTGACTGTCGTTTCGTTTCCGCGATAATTGCGACAACGAAGAGACCACTTGACTCGTGCCACCGGGCTCTTAAACCGTGGCCTCACTCCAATGCCCTTCCGCTTTAATGGTTCTGCGTACATAACGATTGTGGGAAATGTTATTATTCTCTTGCAAATAAGAGAATTATGAGAACAAAAAAATTAAACTGGAAAGTGAGAAGAGAGAAGAGGAAAAGAGAGAGAGGAACAGAGACGTACAAAAGTCAAATTCAGAAAACGCTGACTGTTCTGTCATTTTTATATTCTGTATATTATATATAATATAATTTGAAAATTATGATAAAGTGGCAACATAAAATTTTATTTTTAATATTACGAAGTATTATAAATCTGCGAAATCTAATTTTACTTTTGGATATTCAATTTTTGTTCTTTTTTATTTAATATAAAAAAGAAGAGAAACAGCAAAAATGCTCTCAGATATCGTCAAGATAAAGAAGGAGAGGGTGACAGAGTAGGCGGACAAGGGTAAACAAAGAAAAAAGAACGAAATGGAAAGAGCAATGTGTTGTGAGCAGTGAAGGAGAAAGATACGCAACGAGGATACCGCTCACATCAAACAGCACCGCTGCACGGTAGGAGACTACATTTTGGACTCGAATGATAATGCGGAGGAACGAGTTTTCGTGCATGTCGACATAATCGCGTTTTCTTCCGCTGCTATGGAGAATCAGACGTGAGATAGGTGAATTCATTTCTCTTAGATTACTAATACGAAGACTCTTCTTGTAGATTGAACATTGAAATTTTATCTGAGATATAAATAACTCAACTAACAAAATATTAATCGTCTTGAATATTATACGTTTATTTATGGCGTATTATTATTTTAGTAACTTCAAGTACATATATCTCAATTCTTTGAGAAGATTGTCTTGAGAAAGAAAAAGAAACAAAGAAAAATACAATTAACAAAGGGAGAATAAAATAGTATTTTACCTAACTTTGAATATGTTTTAGTACTTATTTTCCATTAATTCATAGGCAAGGTAGTATAACATAGTTTTCAAATATTCATGAGAAATTTGCATCGAAAATTTTAGAATTTTTTAATTGTATTGCGAACCAATATTATTCTATAGTTGCAGATATTAAAATATTCGTTAAAATAATATTATAATTAAAATAATAATTTTTTTATTATATGAGTTGAATTATTGGCTATGTTTAGCAGAAAAAGCAGCTGATGATATGATTTGTTTATACATTTAGAACAAGATCGATTATATTAAAAAATTTTACAACAGTTGCGAAGTAACTTTCTCTATTGAATACAACCAAATATTTAAATGTATAAACATTTTCCTATAATAAAATTTCCATGTTTTAAGAAATAAAGAAAAGACGCATGAGAAACTTACGATGCAAATTTTTCGCGAATATACTTGAATATTACGTTGTGCTATTTGCTCATAAATTAGTGGAAGATAAGTACTAAAACATATTTAAAGTTAATTTTTTCGTTAAAGACGAAATATATGTGATGGAAAAATCCACTATTTGATTTTTCCCTTGTAAATAAGAAAATACTATTCATTCCGAGCTCTTTTATTTAATATTTCAGTATGAATTTTCATCATATCCAATTCTGTAAATTATGCGTCGATTTCATTTTCGGTTTTGAAACGCGATCTTAAATTGAAAAATAGGGATAGTAAAAAATATCACAAAATGTATTAAATTAACAAACAGTTTAGTGATATTGATAATAATTAACTCTTAAATTAACCTTTAAAAATCCTTAAAAACCGTTATATTATAACGAAAATAATACACTCTTGAATAAAATATACTTAACATAATTCGATTGCTTACTTTCGTAAAAATAAACATACCGTAAATAATTTTCTTTTCAATTGGAACATAACGATACAAAGCAAATATATGTATTCTTATTAAATATTTAAAAAATTATGATGTAAAAATTATGTAAAAAAAGCAATAGAAGAAGTATTGAAAAAAATTAGATAAACGAAAAGGAGAGTTAAGCATTTTAAAGTATTGAAAAAAATTTATTGTGTAAGAGAAAGAAAAAGAAAATTGATGTGATATTTTTACTTAATTTATATCTTAAATTTATTGTCTCACTTTCTATTTACAATTTATTATCGCATTTTCTTGCATTTATCGAGCGTCCTAATTAAGGAATTTTTAGACAAACGAATCGAAAATTTCTGTGTTTTCATAAGTATTCATAGCGTTACAGCACGCCTCGTGGCGACGTAATCTCGTGTCGCAGCTTATCAG
Source organism: Atta colombica (assembly GCF_001594045.1). Classification (NCBI taxonomy): domain Eukaryota; kingdom Metazoa; phylum Arthropoda; class Insecta; order Hymenoptera; family Formicidae; genus Atta; species Atta colombica. The sequence continues at coordinate 1,986,288 of NW_017259281.1, read as the reverse complement.
TTTCCCGTCGCTGCTCGTCCGCTAGTTTCTCTGTGTCTCGCTTTGTGCGGCTGTTTGCGCCGCAAGGAGGGACCGCAAACGGGGTGTCAGTGTCCCATTGCGTGAGATAATGCATTGACTTGCGCCATTGCACTCTTACGCACAATGGTCTCGCCAGCCTTTCATGCCTTTGTACGGTTCCCCACCATCTCGCGGCCTCCTTCGTCCCGATGCAAACGCTGCATAACAATGTCATTCGGCGTGACCGGCCGCTGAATCATGGGGTCGACACGGACGACGGACGTGTTTCCATGATCGAGCTGGTCGTCGACTCCGCCGACGCGTAACAGCATGCCGACAACGACGGGTTCGCGCCGTCGACGCTCGTTAATCGGGATGTTGCAACGCATCATTATGTGCATCCTGCTTGTACATTAACGTAATCAGACGCTGAGGGAGCATCGCCACGAATACTGCTCTTTTTCGCGACCTAACTATTATAGGTGACGTTTCATCTTGCTTTACGTTTCAGATCATCAGGGCATTAATCGTGTAACTTTTGTTTTTTATTTATTCTGATGCCGGATGTATGATTTTTTTCACAGAATTACAGAGCGATTATATGTCAGATAAAGAGTTACATGACCGCGAAAAACGTTAAGTTTGCATGAAACTTTTTATTTTTTACATTTCCGTTCCTAAAAAAGAATTATATGATTCCTGTCCAGTATATACACACTGACTCTTACTAGTTTTTTTTACGCTTATGACTATCTAGGAAGCGCGATATAAGAACTATTGCGTTATTCAATCTTTATTAGATATAAAACAAGAACAGAATAAAAGCTTAATTGTTTCAACACGCGGTTCTCTATTTAAGCCTGAATTTATTAAATTAAATTGCATCTTTGATGTTTAAGAATCAGAATGATAGTTGTCGTTTTAATCATATTTATTTCATCAGAAAAATATTAAAAAGCATTAAAAAAATATCTTTATAATAAAATTAAATACTTCGTAACATATTAATAAAAAGCATAATGTAGAGTATCTCAAAATAGTCTCGATATTACATTTTATCGCAAACTAGTTATTTTCTACTTTAATCGAAAATACTTGTGCTTTAACGCTCGTAATCTCTAGCAA
>NW_017259281.1:1983157-1985063 GCF_001594045.1 Atta colombica | reverse complement strand
TATATATATATATATCCCATATATTTTCTTGCCCGGAGGCTCGCGTTAGTAATTTATAATAAACGCGCGGTAGCTAGCGTATTATTATTCAGATGCGTACCGCGTTGCACTCTGTCCCGCGTGATTAGTCTAGCGAAGATGATTAAACGAGGAGAAACTTCCTGTCGGGGAGAAAAAAAAGCATGCCATAAATATTACGTCATGGGTGCGGGTTAAATTCTACTCGGAGATTTCGTAGACGCGCGATGTAAACGCGCGGGTTACATAAACTTATATATCCCGCGGCCGGGAATCGTCGACGTCAGTCAATCCCGGCTCGCACCTCATTGCGAGCAGTTAATTACAATGTATTTCCGTATGACGCATAGGATTAAATGAACTGTCTAACGGTGCTTCGTCGTTGATTCGATGATCCTGCGTACTTTGCGCGACGCAGATTTTGTAAGCGGCGAGCAGCGGGATTGTTTCGGAGTTTGCCAGATTACATGTAATGGAGAAAAGCAAACTCGTTTGCTTGATTAGTAAATCCAGTCTATGTTAGAAATCTATATATCATAGCTCATACGTAAAATATTTAGACTTTCACTAGATGTGTGTAATTTAGATAAACAGACAGTAAATCTTGAAATATATTAATCACAGCATTTTTCTATATTTGTAAAGTCTAGAAAAATAATAATTAAAATAAAAATGTGTACACGGGATATTATATTGTTTACTGCACTCAAATATGTATTAATTTAGGTTAAACTTGCCGCAAATCTTTATTGAATTTTTTGTACAAAAATGTAAAATATCTTTAATAAATTATAATAAAGTATTTAATAGTATTCATTAGTAGAGAACGTTTATTATTACATTTTGATTATTTATTTATGAATAATTAATTCTTTATTACAATATTACGTTGTTAAATTAATATATTGTATAATATGACAAATAATTTTGTCTTAGACAACTATAAATAACTTCCTTTCTCTCTCTTAAATTTCGCAATCCACGTCTACTTTGATGCATTCGTTTTATCAACTTTTCTTTCAATTATGTCAATAATTTCTGAGAGGAAAACTTTAACTGTTTTTTAATAAAGATCTTTGTCATCGTTGTGTCCAAAGTAAAGTCGGTTTGCTGAAGTCGCCCGGTCGTCATCACGATATATCCACTGCTAATCGTCTCACTATTGTCCGCGCGACAGGCGTGAATAAGGCGAAGGAGCGGCGAGCATTTTCAAAATATTTCTTTGTGCTTGTGTCCACAGAGATAGTGCATCCATGCGACGGCCGCTGCTTAAAGGGTGTCACAATGGGAATCGGAGTCAGTTACGGAGTGTAACTTAAGCGAGAGGCCACGGAGGAGACAGTTGTCGGGCATTACGAGGCACTCGAGAATCTCGTCTGCATCATAAAGAACCGGTGTTATATAAACTTCGGAGCTCACTGTGTCGATTCGCCGACGTCAATCTGCCTTCATTTCTCGTCCCAGAGTAGTTAATTACGGTGCATTATGCGTTATCCATTAGGTCGCTTGACTCTCAGTCTGAGAGTTTCAGACGTGTACAGTATTAAGTCCGCTAAAAACGCGTTGTACCATTTCATTATGAAGATCAGATAATATCCCGGTGATATGTATCATTATTCAATCTGACGCGGTTTGCACGATACAAAAACGAAAGAGCACTTCAGACAATTTTTCAATTCTCGTGGAATTTTTTCCGTTCCTAATTAAAACCTCGTTTTTTTTTTTAATTCTTTTTTAATTTAAGTGTATGAAGAAATTATGACAATGTCATAATTTAAATCTATTGAGATAAAAAGATTGACTACTAATTTTAAATAATTTTATTTTTTAATACGAATATTATATTTTTTGATATTACCGTTGTAAAATATTGTTGTATTTTACATTT
>NW_017259281.1:1977085-1983057 GCF_001594045.1 Atta colombica | reverse complement strand
TATATATATATATAAATTAGAAACTGTAAAATTTTTTAGAGGAATAGTCAAAACTATTATAATAAAGTTCTGAAAACAGGATGATAACTGTAGAATTTTGAAAGAGGCTCCATACACTTTTTTTCGCATGGACGTAAAGTAATTACGGATGGTATGCCGATCGGCAAGGAAATCGCCAATGCGTATGCACGGTCGTTAACTGCAGGTGCACCTCGTAAGTCCGATCGAATCGAGGCGCCCGGTTCACTTTCGACGATCGGCATTCCGCAGATACCGATGACGATCGTCAGATCGACCGAGCCCGTCGGATTATAAATCATATGAGAGTTTCCGAATTAAATGCGCTCGGAATACCATAATTCGATTCCAGAGGCTGATCTCTGGACGCCGTGAAGCTCGATGAATATCGTATTGGACTCAGTACCGGACTCTTGTGCGGATTAAGATCACAGCGATGAGAAAGCTTTATATTTTTATGAATTTAATTCGATAGAAGTTTCACAATAGGCTTTAGGGATTCTGATACCAACAAACAATTTTTAAATCCCATGTTTATTCAACATCATTTGACTCTTTTATTTTTATATTGTGGATTGCATATAAGCATACAATAGTTATAAAAAATAGATGAGATAAAGATGTATGTGTCACATTTTAAAGTATTACTAAAAAATATAAAGATTTGGCATAGACTGTTCTATTATTATGTCTATTTAAACTATTTTAAACAGACGTAATGATACCTCTGACTGATTAATTCAAAAATAACAATATAACAGATTTAATACTTTAATACTGTATTTTAATATATAAAAGACTTTGTATTTTAAACAAATAGTACCAAAATATTTGGCATTTGAAATGTTAAATAAATTTAGTACAATACGTCTAAGTGTATGTGTAAAATTTGAGTATAATCCCTTTATCGATTTAAAAGTTATTTAATTTTTGTTCATCTTGATTTTTATGTAAAATTGCATTTTGTATTTATTTGTAAATTTGATAAGATCGTAGCATTACGTATTGAATTAATTGATATTTAGATTAGATATTTAATTTTTGAAATTAATCTTTAAACTTTTTACAAGGAACATCGTAGTTTGGTTGTGTTTTTGATTATGTATACTGGGATCTCAGTTAAGAGGATACAGTTACATATAATGTATTTCTTGACATATTTCAGATGTTAACAGTATTCAGCGCATTGAAAATTTTGTTTCATTCAAGCATATACGTTGTATGTATTTTTGATTTATAGGTTCCATTGAATCCAAAGCTCAGGCCAATGGAGGTTAAACTTCGTACCTGATTGGCGTAAATGTAATATTAATCCTTTAAAATATCTCGATCGGCTTTCGCCCATCGCTCGAATTAACATAAGCCTTTATTTATTGACAAATTCGGGGCGACGCAACGAGCTCTTCCGTGATAATCTCTGTGGCCACGGTACACCTGCGCCGGACAATTTGTAACATATTAATTGTGAGACAAGATTCGGCAAACTGTTATGAGCGCTATTCGATATCGCACTACAAGAAATAAGAATTAAATTTAGAAAATGAATCTAGAATCTAATAAATTATAGGATTTTTCTGTTTGTGTCAATTCTAGTAATTTTTTAATTTATTATTCGCAATTGTTTAAAAAATTATTATATACAACTGGTATAATAATAAATCTATACAATCATTAGATAAATAGAAATTTAAAAAGTATAATAAATATAATATTAAAAAATATGAGTTATGAGAAATGCAGACAAGAAATAAACTAAAAATAATATTTATTAAATTTGACTGTAAATTTTTTTTTATCAGTAAATATACAAAATATATCGCAATATCTAAAGAGAATCATTATATGTTCCTGGAGGCTACTATTTTAACTGCAATTACGAAGTAATCTATACTTGATACGTTTCAGTAATCAAATATTCAAAATGCAAACATCCTTGTCGGTTTAACACTGTCCCACTAATCTCATCTGAGCTATCCGTTCCCTTTTCTCCGTCGACGCTCGAGGGCTCTTCTCTCGTCTTTTTGGGAGATTTCTGGTTTGGGCGGTCGTAGGAAGTATCACGGCTGGGTGGTCCTCCGGTGGCTGCATTGAGACGTCAGCGCCGAAGTAGCCTGTGCCAAAACCTGCGTGTGTTCCTCGAGTGCGGACTCCTGAGCCTCGCTGTTCCGAGCTGATATTCCGTTTGGCGAATAAACGAAAATAAGCCAAAATGCAGTTTTGAACAGCTCGTGGTCTTAGATAAGTCTTGGATCATTCGTGGAGATGCGACTGAATTCTTCCATTTCAACGCGAGCGATAACATCTGGGCTCTGATAAGATGATGGTAACAAAAGAAGGGAAGGAATGCGATGATAGAGGAATGTGGAACAGAACGGCGGAGAGATATGTCTCAATGGAATGCGTGATAATAGTAGGTATACTTAGTCGTGAAAGTAACAACCGTGAAGTTCTTTTGCATCGTACGTGTGTGAATAAATATCTTAGCTTGAGCTTATTTATATTGCGAACGTATTACGTCCCGTGTTATCTTTGGAATATTAATGCTCTAAAAATTCGGCGGCTTTCTATCTTTAGCATTCCTTTCGACTTTCTTAAGATCTATGTATACTTAGATCGTATCGAATACCCTTGTGCAGTTATGCAAATCGTACCATTACGGAAATGTACGAATTTCCATGGAACGTCCAGCTCTATGATCGTCGGCGACTATTCGCCGGATGGCGCGGCTTTCCCATTTAGCATACATTTGCAAACAAATTGCCGGCTGTGTTTGCTCGACGATATTATCGCGGGACGCCTTAACGGGCTTACGTTTATGCAAAACGAAAAATTACGCGGGCGCACATGTGGACTGTTACTTTCTTACGTCATGCTATTAAGTCCGTGTAAAGTGGCTGCGCGGAGCCTCTTCGTCGGGTACGGAACGTATTATGCGATTTGACACGAATGCCTAATCGCAATGATGGGGCACCCGACATTAACAATTCGTAATAGCCAGGAATTACGTTGGCGATGGGCGGAGAGAATCGCGGCCATGCTCGAATAGTCAATAGTACTTGAAGTGCTTAATTTTAGCGCGCGACGCCGAGCTATGCAGGTGAGAGCTCGGCACAGCACAGAAGTTCGCGGTAATATTACTGCAACGTTGCAATATTGCATATTGCAATGCAATGTTTCACTCTAAAAAATATTGACGTGAATTTAACCTCTGATGGTATGGATTTATTATCCATGCGATGTCTATGTATAAGTTTCATTGTGTTAGTATCAATATTAACATCAATATAATGTGGATTTCACATCTCTGGTGTTTGTAATCCTCATGATGTGGATTTAAAACCCATATTAAATCCATGTTATACTATGTATGTAATATAATTAATATTAACACTAACACAGTGAGATATAATTATATAGACATTGTTATCTTTTTAGAATGTTTAAAAACATTGTTAAAATATATTTCTTAAAAAAAACAATATTTTACCATTGCTGCAATGTTACAGCAACATTTTGTAATGTTTTTGCAATGTGCAATTTTGCAAAGAAAGATTTCTACAACATTGCTGCAATCTTTCTGGTACATGGGAGTGCATAATCACCGCATAGTGGTTATACACGCAACAATCGGCCACAACGATCCCTCGAGGAAGTAGTACTTAGCAGGAGTGGCGCTGGGTCTTCGGTATTGCATCTTAGGGTTGCAACGAGAGTTGCGTTTTGAGCGAAGTGCCAATTGCGGCTCGAGGTAACATTTCTTTTATTTCTGCTGCCATAAATCTGTTGCGGCATAGCGTATATTCATCATATAACATTTTAACGAGTTATGAAATTTTCTCGAAATGTCTGCCGAGAATTTAAAAGTCATTAATTTATATTAGTTTTGCAAATGGTAATGAGATCGCATCTATTGTATATCCGTTAACGGAAATGTCACAAAGCTAAATATTTTTTTTTTCAAGAATGAGGAAATTGTAATAACGCGTAAATTGATCTTCGTGTTAAAATGAACGTTATAGAGCCCGCGGCTGTCACGACGGGTTATCCTAAGCTGTATATATGTAGCAATTTATTCGTCATTACGGCGAGTGTAAGAAATCGGTAATACTTTGGCTCACTTCATGTTATACTCATAATATTATACGTTATAGCTTCCCCTTTACCACGCTATATTAATCTCTTTCATAATATTTCTTCCTTAAATTTAAATATTTATATCCTTGTTATGAATTTAATTTTTATTATAAATTTCATGTTTTTTGTGTTCTGCTTTGTAGAGCATTTCTGATAGTCTTTAGAGTATTTTTTCAGGCACAGAATGAATATACTTATCTAATAATTTATCATTTAGACAATGCTTTCTACATTTTCACGATTAAATAAAGTATCTATATGCTTTATCTATACATTGCGACTTTTGCTAAGTCCATCATGGAAAACTAGTAGTCAGATTAAAAATAGTAAACATTTTGAACATTAATTGATAATATAGACATTTTCAATGTTTACTTATAGGTGTAATAAATTTAACTATTAAAATTTAAGTTAATTTGTAATTTATGTTTCAAATGTAATCGTTTAAGTTGTTTATTCAATCTTGAAAATAATCTGATAATTGGTCGAAGAGTATGTTATAATGTTCTAATAGATTATTAATAGATAAATATCAGCAAGATCTAACGTTTTGCTTGTAACTCTTTTTATCTATTAAAATTTAACTATTTGCAATTACTTAAAACGAGTAGATTATATCGGATGCTAAGTCATATTGGATGCAGTTACTCTATATAATTACGATAAATAATTAATATCTTCCAACATTTTATATTCCACATATATGGCACAAGAAACTTTCTTTTCATTCCATTTGTGAATATAAACGCGACAGAGGCGATTCTTCTATATTTAGAGCATACTCCCTTTTAAAATGCCTCAACTGGAACACTCTTTGAATTTTATTTCCTCCTGTGTTTCGCGAATAAGTGCCGTCGCCATGTATGCTATTTTCGCGACGAACCGCATGAAGCGCGTTCTCCACGCGCGTCGGAAGTTCCGTGGACTTTGACAAATGTACGCGCGCCATGTTCGTCCCGGCAGCGGCTTGCCCTCTCGGAGACGAAGAACGGCTCGTAGGATTAACCTAATTTCATCTTCCCACGAGCAGTGGCGTGCTTCTCTTCTCGAGAACGCTGCGCCGAAATGCTCGAGGCAGCTCTCGGTGCAGAAGCTATGGTCGTCTTGCACGTGATACTCACGTTATCTTCTCGTCCTTGTTTCGTCTTCTGCTAGGAATAATAAGCGGGTACACCCGCCTCTTATCGGATAAGGAGACTCCCGACAATCATTAGAGCCATCTTCCTCTGCGATCCATAACGCGTGATAAGATAATGCACACTATCCATGATTATATGTGCGTTCAATTTTGTTTGATCGCACCGACTACGCGTTATGCTTAAAACGCATGCGGATGAGAGCGCACCTCGGTTAGATATTAGATAATTCGCCTAAATGATGTACTAATATTAATGCGCGAGTAATTTGACACGGTACTTAAATTATCTGATGCTAGTTTTTAATAATAATGTAGAGACATTTATCAATGATCATTCTTAAAACTTATATATTCTTCAGAACTCTCTTTGATAAATTGTATTATTAGTTCCGAGATATTACAATACACATTATAATTAAAGTTTATAAAGATTACAGCTCATAAATCTATTACACAGTTACTAATAATACAAAAAGAAAACAAAATCAATAAAATTTAACGTACGAAGAAAAAACGGTTTTACTAAAATATCTAATAATTTAGCTAGATGCAAATTTGAAAATAATTTTTTGTTATACAATAAAAAATATATAAAAATAATTATGTAGGACATTCAAGCTGGTTGCTAATATCTCATGTTTTTGCATTATGTTTGAGTTTTTTATTAATAATTATTATTCCT
>NW_017259281.1:1970004-1976985 GCF_001594045.1 Atta colombica | reverse complement strand
AATAATAATAATAATTATTATTATTTATTATAATTAATTATTTATTATAATAAATTAATTATAATTATTATACTAAATTATCTTTTTGGCTCAATAAAATTATTTCTAAAACTGTACAATACCTAAATTCTTAGATATACTTCAGCAAAATTGTTCTCTTCGGATATAAACCAAATAAAATCAATAACAAAAACTATTCGAAAACATCTATTTATAGTCTTGAAAAGCGGGCAATTTCAAAGTTACACGTTTATATACTTCTCACGTTCAGTTTCGTTTCTCTACCCGCAGTTCGTCTCTGTCAACATCTATTATAAACTATTATATTATCGATTCCCAACGTATCCCTGTATTTGCTGGACGTCCGTCGTATGAGTTCTCGTCTCCAGCATAGAGCTAAGCTCACCAGTCTGTCCAATGACGGATCATCGAACCACGATCGGGCTTAATTTCTACGAGGAACGGGCCCATGTATCGGTATCGACGTGCATATATAGTACGTGTGCCAGCTGCAGTGTCTTGCGCATCGATCTCGCAATACGGATCGACGGATTATACCGAGGTGGTTAGTCGGGGCCGCTCCTATAAGGCCCCGATACACGACACGAGGCGCTCGTGACATTGCACTGTCTATGATAATACGACACGTAAACTCCATAATCCGCTCTACCAGCGTCGCTCCGTGCGATCTCTCTCGCGAGATCCATCGGCGTGGGAGATCCACGACTTTTACGGGCTCTCGCCGACATATCCGTCTGGAATTTTGCTATTTACGCGGGAATCGCGATGAACGATCGCACGGAAAAGTTTCCTCTTTGTGCGTGCGCGCGCGTGTGCGTGCGTGCGTGTGTGTGTGTGTGTGTGTGTGTGTGTGTGTGTGTGTGTTTTACTCAAATTTTAATTTGACTTATTAACATGATAGAATAAGTAATTAAACAAAGTGATCTGTAAATGTGATTACCTTAATTAAATTGTTTCTTTTGTAGAAATTGAAAATATGAAATTTAATATAAAAATATTAAATCTTAATATAAAAATGTAAATTCTCTATAATGGGAAAAATAAATTATTTTCCAATGAACTTATATATATAAATTATAACGTTATTTATTTATTGGGTGTGAAATTGATCCAACCATAACATTTTGTACAATTAAATAGCAATTAAACTGTCAGTATTAAATTTAATAATGATTTACATCGATCCTCTTTATCTTTGTGTGGACCACCGAGTACGCTATGATATATAATTCTTCATTCACATACACCCGGTATATAATAGCACTTCTGCAACAAGCATAGTAGCTTTAATATACCGTGACACCCTCAGGGTCCGAATGATTTCAATAATAATAGGGATTTCGGTATTAATACAGCGGCGCGTTCCTCATATCCTTTGATCCCTTGAGCATCCGGGTTCTCTCAAGAGCACTTCGGAACCTCCAAATCTCTTTTGCGAGAGAACGGGGGGGAGGGGGAGGAAAAGCTGTCTTGCGATCGTGGGAAAGCGTGTCTCGCACGAATAATAAATACATCACGACGACACGACCATGCGAGCATTTCTCCAATTAATCGCGCCGCTCTCGAAATTAAAGACCAAGCGCAATTAATTTATTTACCTTTCAATTCGGGAGGGAGGGGGGCAAAGGGAGAGTAAGAGACAGATAAACTGCGAGCGATATAATCCACTATAACTTCGCGTATCAATTAACCATTGCGCAACCAACATGATCATTGTTCAGGTTACAATAACCCGCAGAATCATTATTGATTACGTTTGCGCTCGCCGCAGTTTGCAGTTTATGAGCGACAGCCATATGTCTGTATATTCTTCGTTTATTTACTGCGACCATGACACGTATTAATTGCGAGAGTGGTAATTTAGATTCGTCCTTGCGAATGCTTGGATTACAATGTACAGGTGCAGATGGAGAACTGAACGTGCTCGGTTTCAGTTTTGCGTAATACGAAATTGGACACTGTTGGCCTATTTGCGGTTTCCGGTGAAAAGCGCATGGCAGGAACTGCGTTCATTGCTGCTGTATAGTTTGCGTCAAAGTGATTGTTACATACCATGGTCATCGCTCGAGTGATTCACACATTTACAAATTAAATCTAAAACTCGTCATTCAGGGCACGTATTATGGAACTGTTTGAAATAGATTCCAATTGGAATTATTCCATTTATTTCTAGAAAATACAATAAAAATCTAGGGAATAATTAATCAATTCTGAATTCCGAATAATAATTTTATAATGCATACTCTAATGCTTGCGTGATATTTAAGTAATATTTAAGTTATAAAGATGTAAAGTGTATTGAAAAATATATAATGGTTTCATAAAACAGAAACTTGTTTATGCAAAAATTAATTAATGTGTTAATATAAAAAATTTGTTTTAATTTAACTTGTGATATATATTCTAGGTTTAATTTAAAACTGTATTTCAAGACCAATAATAAGTATATAATTAGTGCAATTATATATAATAATGTGCAATTATTTGAACTGAAAATTATAAGAAATCACATAAAAATGTTACTAGGCATGCACTAAGACTTACCTTGCATACGCTTTCTTCACTTAATTATATTTCACTCAATATTTCTCGGTTCCATTTTCACTTAATACTGTTTTAAAAAATGGTTTATTTCATTGTTTACATATTACAGTTGGTTTAAAATATATTCTTCTCTGGAGAACTTTAGAAGCCTGTCTCGCAGTGTCTTCTTTAATACGAAAGTCATCCATTTCTATAGCTGTCAGCGATTCAATTTAATATCCGTTAAATTGATTTAGTAGAATGATACAGTTAGATGAAACGAAATAAATGTATATGAGAGGATCCGCGACAGATGTGACAGCGAAAAAAGCGATCGCGAGAAAATGACAATTCATCCCAATTGAAGCGACTAGTTAGTCGCAATTATCGCGGGCGATACACGATATCCTCACGTTACTTGATAGCGTAATTAACGTCGTTCAGTCGAGATCCCGCGTGTGAAACACGCGCCGGTGAACGCGAGCGAGCAAGCGAACGGACGATCACATTAATCGTTAACTATCTCATACGGCGCGGTGCAACGACGCTTTAAGCCGCCTGTAAAGGCCATATAATGGTGACAGCCGTAAAGTTGCAGCCGCGTCCAATTAATTTCCCTCTACGACCGAGGAATGATCGTGTTTGTGGTGCGAGCCTGTCTTGTTCGTCCCGCGGAAATCCATGAAAATTAATTCGACGCCATGAAAGCAACGCGGATCTGCGACACGCGACCGAACGCGAGAGAAACCTCGTCCGAGAGATCTACAAGGTATTTAAGTCTCACTGTTCTGCGGTGGTAGAATCTCATAGGAGCATCAGTTGCGAAGAAATACAGAACGTGCATCTCAAGCAACAGATTTAAATTTTTATAAAACCCTAAGAATCGTTCCCATAAACATTGATTCAAATTATTTGAGACTTATATCGATCCTTTTTATAAACAAAATTAAAAAAAGACAGAGTTAAATCTCATTTAATTTTTTCTTATGAGAAAATACTGTTGTGGAAATCTTTTTTTGAAACATTAATAGAAACGTCATAGAAAAATAATCAATCCTTTCAATATTTGGGACATATTAAAAAGTTTTAAATTATATTTAGAAATTATAATATTTAAGAAAAAAAATTTTAAATCTTTGTAAAGTAATATACATATATATATTAGAGTTTTAAATAATCGTCTTAAATAATTCAGACAATTTATGAATTTAATTCTTAGAAGCAGAATTTATCCATGTCAGTTAAAAATGTAATTCATGGAAGATGCACTAATTGGGCATTAGCGTAACTATACATACATTTCCTGGCCATCAGGCAAGTTAATGAAGTAATTCACATGCGATTTATTAATCAAGGTTTTAATTTAGCGTCCAAATTATTTCTTGATTTATTTCCCTGATGTTGCTGCGTGTTATAATTGAGGTATAAAGAACTTGAAAACTCATATCGTGAGGCTTGTTATAGAAACCGTGGGATTCGCGATGCAGTGAGGAAATGCAGTTTAAGTCGGTCGAAGTCCACGACGCTTCCTCATCGCCTGAGAGCAGTATAACGGGTGTGATACAAAATATGCGCGTGGCCATGACGTGACAGGAGGTTCAACGAGGACACAATATTCCTCGCGACGTCCAATAACTCAGGCACTCGTTACAATGCGCTCCTAACAATTATAAATAACCTACGGCGCGGAGGTTTGCATGAGACATGATCTACGATCGCGGATCGTTTATAAGGATCTTCTCTATTAGAATTCTTCGTCGAGTTTTTCAAAGCTATCCTTGAGCGATTGAACGGAGTATTAATATTTTATAAATATACGAACATTTTATAAATATATAAAAATACGGAATATAAAAGTATTCCATAGCCACTTGATGTCTAAGAAAATAATAATTTTAATTATTAAATTAGCAATCTAGATAATATAAAAAAAAGAGAGGAATCGTCATATCATTTGAACAACGACAGCATATCTACAAGAGGGAATTGTACAAAATGCATTAGTGCATTACCGTGCAAATATGTGTATTGTTACAATTAATGAAGTATACGCGAAAAGAAATGAACGGCGCACGCTGCTAATATGGAGCCGACTATTGCGGTTTGTGCAATGCAGGATGCACTAATATGGTTCCAAGAGCTTCGATAGAAAGCGAGATACATACGTTATGAGACTATATGTCGGTCCCTTTGCATATACGCACTGCTGCTCCAAAAATCTGCATCAGTTCCTCGAAAAAAATTTCTTTTCTTTATATTATCTACTTTATACTTTATATTATCGTGTGAGGCGCAATTTTTTTCACCGAAATGTAATCAAAATGCATTACTTTCTTCATTTTCATCGTATATAAAAAAAGTTAAATCTGAAAGATTAAATTGTAAGTATTTATAAATTTAAAAACAGTTTATTTTTAATATACCTTATGTATAAAATTTTTTTTAATTTAAATTATTTTTTACTAACAAGATAGAATAGAATTAATAAAATTAAATGCTTAAAGGTATTGATTATTTATTTAAATCGTAATAATTTTTAAATTTTGCATTTTTATTGAATGATTAATTGTAAACTGTTCTGATGAAAATGCTAGTATTTTATTAGCATAATCTGTTTGTTTAATTACGATTTAGAATAAATCTAAATAATATAAAGAATTAATAATAAGAAAAAAACGAATTCTATCGATACCAGAAAAAAAGGTAAAGTAGTTTTCCTGCGTGCAAGCATTTTCATCGACAATAAAAGATTAGAAATAAAAAAAATGTACACGAATAGATCAAATTCATTTGATTTGACAAGTAAGAAGTCATTCAAAGAGGTTTATTCAACCATATCTGTCCGAATGATTATCGCTCGACCTTAGGGCGCCTCAAAACCTGAAGCAGGGCAGACCACGACTTAAGTGTTTTCTTAAAACGTATCCATCTCTTTTTCAACTCCGATATTCAGAAGATGAAATTGGAGCCACTGACCGAGAATGTTATTTTTCCTGAGGAAGATCGAAGGATAAATATTCAACTCTGTCCAGACTTCAATTTCACACATTGAATAAAAACTTTTTTTCGGGTAAACGTAAATCATGTGTGAATAAATTGATATCGATTTTCTTCATGTTTATGCTACGACAATAAGATTAATTTAAAAGTAAATACAAATATATCTATCATTTAGACGTTAAACGTAATAATTTTCTTTTTTAAAGTTTATTGCTTTAATTATAAAAAATGTAAATAAATATACAAGTATTCAATTTATTAGATGTGAGTTTCTAACATTATAATAAAATTAATTGAAGATTGAGGATCATTAATCGCAATTTACAATCAAGAAACAAAGGAAAATAAGGTAAATACTTACATTTAGAAAAAATTGTTTACTTGACTAAATTAATTATTTTGTTTTTATTTCCTTCGTTGAATAGAATGTATGTATTCAAATTAAATATAATAAGTTTGATTTACATTTTTCATCAAAAGAAATAAAAACGATTTAAATTTTAATTTAGTTAATTGAACAATTTTGTTTCTCAAGTGTATATATATCACAATCTTCAAAATAGCTTCTTGTCATCTGATATCTGATAACTTGATGGCTTATCTGAATGCTTATCGTTGCTTCATTCATGAAAACGATAAAGAACGAATTGACAAGAAGTCGGAGCAGAATTCGCCGCATATTAAATGGCAAAAGATTAATTTCCATTTTACAGGCGGATGAGTCGAATGCTGCATTTGATGGGACTTTCATGTATTTACGTGTCATGATTTTTTATGAAACTATAATAATCGCTACGGATCTAGCACAAGATATTTACAACTATTAGTGATTCTATTCCTTTTAACTCATCCTTCTCTCGTTTTCTTTTAAAGAGCCACAATAGCTCCTTCGGCTTTTCTATCTCCTTCTCAATTAATTCGCATTTCGCTCGGAATCGTAAATCATGAAACTGGCTTAACGAACAGTGGACAACAACTCGTGAAACGCTCGGAGACGTTAAGATTCATCCAAACGCGGCGATTGTAATTGGCAGACAGAGGGAAGGGAAAGTCGAAAGTTCGTAGTGTCCTTAAATGGCATTCGCGGGCGTAATTATTGTTAATCACGAAAGTACTGAGATATATAATTAACCACGTTAAATTTAAGTGTCTTTAAATGTTGTATTTACGCGAAAGCACATATGAAGAATTATGACAATAAATTTATGGTAACATTTATCATAATTATTAATAATTACAACAATTGTGTTGTACCTGTTATAGCAATAAATTCGCAAAATTCGAAAGTTCATTTCTGGAATTATTTTATAAGTTAAATCTTATATTAAACGAGCACAAATAATTGATATATTAGGAATATTATTGATGCTTTTGTAAAGAAACACAGCACATATTTTCTACTTCTTTATTCTCTATAACTATTAATATTAATCTTAT
>NW_017259281.1:1968793-1969904 GCF_001594045.1 Atta colombica | reverse complement strand
TATATAATATATATATTGCTTATTATTATATGTTGTATGCATTTTCGTAAGATTTAAGATCCCAATGTCGATAAGTCCGTTTCTCGCTGTTACAACGCGTTATATTCTATTGCGGCGTGTTGGAACCAAATACCTGCAAAGATCATCGATGTCCTGGAGATTTACGGCGTGTCACGTGAGAGGTCGTCAGCCAAATTGTTTCACATTGATTTTCAGGTCGAATGGCCGATACACGTACCGCTCGGCCGCTGCCCACACGCGACGTCTCCGCAAACGCATTGTGGTTTCCAGGCGCTTATTTATGCACGGCCCGCCGTTTCCGCCCTTTCCGCTTGACGTTTAGGGCCGTTGACTCGCTTGACTTCGTTGTCATATGGCGAAGTCGCTCTGTCGATGCTCCACCGCTGTCACTTTCTTAGTCTGCAGACTTTTATCGCAAACAAATCTTACAAATATTCTGCAGTTTTACGATCCTTACGATTATACAAATTTTATTAATTTCAGATATAGCGTGACTAAATTATATATGAGAACAGGATTTTATTTTATTATAAGAAATGCAGATATTTATTCATGTAAAAATAAAGTTACATAAGAAGAATTTAAATTAATATAAAACATTAAATATAAAAAGAAGAAGAGAGATAAATAGATAAATATCAATATTTATTTAGTGCCCTAAAATTGCATTCTCTTAAGCGCTGAAAAAACAATACAATAATTAACAAACTAAAAAAAAAAATATATATATAATAGAATAAAGTAATGAAAAATAAAATAATAACAACTAAGAAAATAATAAAAACAAAAAAAGTAGAAAATTAAAAAGTGAGAGAGAGAAGTAAAAATGTATAAAATATTTTTAATACAGTACTTTTAAACTACATACTTTGGAGGAGCCTATACAGGAACGTTTTCCTCTCAACACTATCAGTATAAGAAGAATGTGCCATTCATACTTTTATACATCGTTTATGGATGCGTTATGCATCATATCAGTCTTATCAGCACTTCTAAGCCGCCTACAATTTATGCACGTATATGTGCGAGTAGAGCTATCGGTATAAGAAAGGAAAGATTGCTGCCGCAAAAAACGCTACTTGCATCACAA
>NW_017259281.1:1962288-1968693 GCF_001594045.1 Atta colombica | reverse complement strand
AGTAAAATAATCTTTTTAATGTATATAATTTTCAACATAATAAATATATACATAAATATGTAAATTTTTAAAAATAGTTTTTAAAAATTATACGTTTAGCAATTAAGATTAGAAAATAATAAATTCGATTAAACGTTCTTCTTTATATTTATTTTATATTATTTAGTATGTTTCCATAAGAATGGACGAGATGAATTTATTCGATGATACGTCCAAAGCAAAGACAAACGTTAATGGTTATCACCGCGAAATATCAGCTTAACTTATATGTTTCAAATACTGCCAGAGGCGAGGATATAGACACGCGCGCCGTTAATCTGCGAACATGAGCCGTTATTTCACGAGAATTTGTCAAGTCTTCCGCACTCTCTCTCCGCACTCACGATAGACCGCGTCGCTAATTGGATGCAAGATACGAAGCTACGTTTCACTAGGACGAATCCATTAATATCGTCTTCGACAGATGGGCTCGCGCGCAAACCCGGTGGTCCGATGAGGGAGGATTTCTCGCGTCGTCATTAATCACTGAAACAGGAACCACGGTACTCAGGTCGCGCTTAGAAAGCGCCTGGTTTCTCGCAGAAATCGACGCATCATCAAACTCGCGGTTTTCATTCCATCATTTGTAAATTAAATGATATGTTGTAATAAACAGTGACAATTCGGATATTATCCGGAGGAATGATTCGCACAATCATTTGAGCTTGTTCACGAATCTATGGACCCGAGCTCAACATGCTGGACATTCACGTACGTCTACATATTCATGTATATATGAATGTGTAGGTACCAATGAATAAATTTATTTATTGGCGATACATTGGTTAAACGTATTAGGAATATAATGAGCTAATATTGATCCAATATTTGATTACTGTTGTGCTACTTGTAGGATGTATATGCTCTTTTGATAAGTGATAAACATACAATAAACAATTGAGAAGAAGAAATAGAAATATAAAAACGTAAATTGAAAATCATATGTGATAAAGATCTATTATAGATACATGTGTTCAAAAAATTCATTAAGCTGAAAATTTATTAAGCTAAAAATTAGAAAAGATCATAATTTACAACAAATTCTACATTTAGCATGTAAAATGTTGTTCGAACACAAATAAAGAAAGAAGAACAGAATATAATATATAATTTATATTCGATCAAAACGGATCTTGGTATCCAATAATATTTTTATATGAATTTTACAATTATTAGTTGTAAAACAAACTACACATTGATATTTATAGATCTTGAAACACAATTCTAAATTGAAACTGTACAATTGAAACATATATTATACGACTTTTCAAGCCTATATGTTGTTAAAAATGCACGAGACTCGATATATTCTATACACTCTTTTTAAATTTTTTTAAAGTGAATCTTACTGCAAAAGAACGAAATCCTACTCCAAAGAATTTAGAGAGTATATGCGTGTTGAAGTCTCTTATAATTGGTATTCTGTTTATATTATACTCGATACACTGCTAGTAAATTTCCACAACTTCTATATTAAATTTTCACAATTGAGTAACATAAATAATACGTTAATGTTAAATAAAGTTAAATAAACGATTCTTTTTTTTTGTAGAACATGGAAATATTAAATAATGATAAATTATTATGAGAAAAGAGAGAGAGATAGGTGATGTAAAAATATTATACGTTATTATCAATTATTATTATATAAAAACTTACAAAATTAGAATTTTCCTGCTATAAAATTTATCTTTTTATAAGATAAATTTATAAGATATACTTTATATTTGAATGACAGAATACCATTTGTAGATAAACCTTTCCTTTACTCGAATAAAGTGAATCGTCATGCCATCTACTGTATAATTGATATAGCCTAAAGAATTTAAGAGCTGTTAATACAAATATTGTGTTAGTTATTCTCTTTTTATAAATTTTTGCCAGCAGAAAACATATATTTGCAATTAAAGATTTTTCAAGTATTACTTTATATCATACAAAGGCAATTTGTGTATCAGGAAAGGAAAATAGAAAAATGTAAAGAGTTACACATATTTGTAATGGAAGATAATAATAATAATAATAATAATAGAATATTTATTTATTCTTAATGTAATTGCTTGTATAATATAAATAGACGCTCTTATACATTGAGTAAGGATTTATAAGTATATTATTAGACTAATTATGTAGAAAAAATAATTTATAGAAAAATTGTATAATCTATAAAATGCTCAGAATAAGTGGCCATGTAAAAGACCCAACACGAATTTTTAATTAACATGATGATATTATTATATTATTATTTTGATTTGCTTATTCAATGAGATTCTAAGCTTTTTATGCATATGCGGTGATTTGGACGGATGTTTTAAAAGGCCTTTCTCAGTCTTCCGTTATAAACAAATAAACAATCTCAAATGAAATAAACAATCTCATCGACTAACAAATTGTACACTATTCAAACTTAAGTAGAAAAGTTCCATGATCAATGTTAATTGAATATTATGTGAATATAAAAAATATAATTAGATTTGTCACAGTCTAAAGTCTATTTTAAAATTTCTAAAAACGTTATTAAAGATAAATATATAATACTATCAAAAATATTATTGTATTAAAAATATATAAAAATTTTTAAGGCTAATTATAACAATTAAAATATGATATCGATCAAAAAATGAATTTTGCTTTTTTAGACTGTTGACATTTTTCGAAATTTTTGTATTAAAACGACTGAAGAACTTTGATTGATGATTCTTAACAAATTCATACGTTCTTACGTAAAGTTACGTTTTACAAATAAATGGAAATAGAGATTCTTCCTTACTTTGGTTGCAATAGGTGTGTACATATTGTTTTCGCATTGTGCTTTCTTTTAAGGCCACAAAAGTTCTATGTTTGGAGATTGCAGCTTTGCAAAAATTCTGTACATCGACAAAACAACCAGCCAACAATATATCTGCAAAAAACATAAAAGATATGATACTGAAAATAATTCAGATAATATATTAAAAAACAAAATACACTTACATTGTAAGACATCCAAAGCCAATTGCATAATGTCGCAAATACAGAGTCCAACTAAAATAAAAACATAAAGAAATGATATGATTGCGAGCATTAAAACAATCATCGCCAAAATAAAGAAAAGGAGCTCACATAAATATAATAACCGCCTAAAAGCCACAGTCCAAAGGCTAATTGGAATAAACAAACGATGAACCATCCAACGAGCCATGGCAATAACCATCCACGTACACCTTCTTTTACGCCGTAAACCATTAACAAGGCGCATATGATTAACAGAAGCAGATAGAAGATGAGGAAGCCTCCGACAACTTGCATAGCTAAAAATTGCAAGCGTCTCTTATTGTTTTTAATAGAATGCTAAGTACGCTATAAAAGTTAAAAGTTCATAAACTAAAATTAAGCAATAAGTTTATAAATATTAATACTCTTATAGAAATTATATTCTTACAGAAATACTAATCAATACTGAGAGACAGTAATTAATCCTGCAATAGCACACATATTTTTAGTATTTTAAAGACACACATGGATCATTCTGGAAAAATTCTGTAAAAATTTACACATGTTTAAGATCCCTACTAAATTATTCTGCTATTCTACATTTAAAAAAAAGTTTTAAAAATTATAAAAATTATGCAAGTATAAGAACTGTTAGAAATGGCTTGGACACGAATGATCCATTGGATGGTTAATTACTTATTTTGAGTATGAAAAGCATTTATTTAGTACTTTTAATACTCCAAATAACTATAATAATTAATTCTTTAGTAATAAATTGGCCAATATTAAATTATAGTTAATATTGGATTTCTAATAGTAAACCTATAATTAAGATTAAAGGTATAAATAATTTCTGCTTGAATATACTATACACATCTTTGAAAAAGGAGATAAAAAGAAAAAGTAAATTTGGTTAACTTAATTATATATCTATTGCAACAATCAGGAAAATCAGGGAAAATGCACCGTTATAAATTTAAATAATTTTTTATAAAAGATTACAAACCACTTATTTTAATAGCTTTAATAATTTTAGTTAATATGATAATTACATAGTACATATTCTTCTTCAAAATATTACATATTACATTGTAATATTAGGAATATTAGAAATAAAATTATATTATAATACTTATGATTAGATAATGCAGAAGATTTTTGGCTTCGTTTAAACAAATAATTATTGAATTACTTTTGCTATTTGCTTTATATTCAAGAATTAGCTTCGTATTAAACAGAAAGAAAATTCGAATTTCGTTGATCTGAATACGTCAATAAATAGTCGCATATATTTGTCAATAGATGTTTTAACAATTTTTAATCATATTATTTACTTAATTTTGCAAATATTAAATATCACTTTTAATTTCAAATTGTAATTTGCAATTGTCTCATATTTTGTATTATTGCTTAAAAAAAGTATGAATTAATATCTATCATACTTTAATATAATTAATTAAACTAATAACAAGTAATTAAATATTTTTTACGTGAGTCATTTATAATAAGTCAAATATTATAGTTTTAATAATTTTCGTATAAACCCGAGAAATAATACATTAGTTTAGCTTTCTAAAATTTATATTTGTTTTTGCAACATTATTATTATACATCAATATCATACTTACATCCCCTTACATCAGCTTCGAATAACGGATTATACAGCTGCGTGGAATCGCCACCAGCCAGTTGATAGGATATTAGCGTAATAAGCACTATACTAATCGCCTGCAAGGAAATAATTATTGATTATACTTGTACAGTCAATTTCAAGATGTTAAAATAATATTGTTAGATGTACTTTAACATTGTTATACTGTGATTTTATAGAATTTCTTAGTCAATTAAAAGACACTCACCACTGTGTAAAACGCTATAGCTTTGCAGCCGGTTTTCACACTATTTGACCAAATACATGGGGTCCAATAAGATTCCACGATCGCCATTGTTTACACTGAAATAAAAATTCGAATATGAGAAAACGTAAAGCGCGCTTTAATTACATTGATCACGATGACGTTATTGAGCGACAGTCGCAAAACTTGGGCGTCGACGCGCATCAGAGTTACCAACGTAAACACATATTAAGGGAATTAAAAGTAAAAGCTTTATCGAGATTAAAACGAAATTGTGTCGATGTGCAAAATTAATACCACACCCGAAAAATCGCGTCAATATTCGTTTACAACACTTTCTCAAACGCTGATGTCGAAAATGCGTCAAAAGTACGCGGATAATTAATAGCGTTGCAGGCTCATGTTACAAGAAGCGGAATGATTCAAGCACGTACATTGAATTTTGTTTATGTAAAATTGCCAAGCATGTATAGGAAACTTAAAATACAATCACAATTTTTAAATGAGACACAGCACTTGTCGTTTGGCGCGATATTGATGTATTGAATACCAATCGCGCGTTTTCCATTGCCATGGCACACGATGCGACGATGCATTAAATTCATATCGAACAGTATCAAGTCGTTTTCAAACATCGTGCTTTTTTCGATTGTACTTACGATTTCTTGGAGGTATAAGTAAGAAAAATAATTTCAGTCGAATTTTTTCCGCAAACGTCGACTTCCACCACGATCACCAAGATTCGAATGCTCGAATCGCCTCGGAATAACAGCAGAATTGACGAACAGTGCCATACACGCGTCGATGGACGTACGGTTAATGGCGTCGTGTTCATCATTGGAGACCCCTTCCACTTTACGAACAGGTCACGATGCCGGCTGTGTCCTTTTCGCAAAGCCTATGTAACGTCTACCTGTGCTTCGAATAATTGGCTAAGATTGTCATGTAGTATAATACCAATAAACCAATAATTACAAATATTTGTATAACTAGTTATTAGGAAGATTTGCAAAATATTAATATATTTTTGAATATTATTCTTGATAAAATTCTAAGTTCTTATTTATTATTTGTATATTAACACTTTCGGTTTACAAAAAGTTTGTATTTTATAATTAATTTTTAATCATAGAAGAATTTTTACTCTGTGGAATCATATCTATTGCTTTTTTTCTCTTTTTTTTTACAAATTCTATATTTTTTTATTCTATATTTATTATACAAAATCTCAATATATCAAAATAGAGAAATTTATAAATATATTTTTAGTAAAGTATATAAAAATGATTTGAACAAATCTAATCTTATGTTTTATAAAAATGGTGAGCATTATCTTTTTTTTTATCAATTCGTCAATTTAATATAAGGTCATATCGATATGATAATAAATTGAATCAATCTACCAGTTAGTGACACAGTGCGACTAATGGATGAAACGTAACTAGAAATCGTTGTACTATAGTGTTTGGCGCCAGTTTTAAAACGTGTGTCGTCATCATAGTCTTCTTGATATGATCGTATTTATATATTATATATA
>NW_017259281.1:1952594-1962274 GCF_001594045.1 Atta colombica | reverse complement strand
TCATATTTATATATAATATTATTATCTACATATATAAATCTATACAAATTTTTAAAAAATTAGGAAATTTATTAAATAAATATTTAAGAATACAGTTAACTCCTCTATTTATGTAAAAATTAATTTTCCTTTATTGATTTGAGGATGAATAAAAAGATATACAATGTCTACTTTATGTAATACAATTGAATCCTTACATAAAGATTAATACTGGAATTTATCAATTCAATTCTATCAAACAAATGTGACAAACTCGATATAGCAACGCTATCGCAATCAATACTTATACAGCGATTTACTATCTATTAATATCTCAGTGCAAGGTCAGTCTGAGTAGAAATAGAAATAACTATACTTATATCTCTTATTAAGACGTGCATTTGAAGAGTAGCGCGACGTTACTTTGTAATTCGTACTTTAAAAATTGCAATCCCAGCGAACAGGCAATAATTTCCATGATTATATTGTGCGTTTTATTTTAATAATTTCTTTTGCCAGTAAAAGACCAATCGCAAATAGAACACAAAATAATAATAAAATAATAAAATAATAAAATAAAGATGATATCAAGTAAAAATCATTTTAGGAAAAGTCATCGTGATATCATTTGATTTGATGATGATTTTATGATAAATCTTTAACATGATAATGATTTTTAAATGATTTAAAAAAGATCTTGATTTAAAACTTTTAAAAAATCAACTTTTTTTTTCATATTCTTATAATAAAACATCTAAGAAATATGTTCCTAAGATATTTCAAAATTTGAAAATTTGACGAAGCGATTTAGTAAATAGCCGTTTGACCATTCGATGCGTTTAGAAAGTTTTTATTCGCACAACACGCGAATTGGTTTATGTTAGAAAAAGCATCAAAAGAAAACAGAATCTTCTAGATATATATATATAATAAAGAAGTTTTATGGAAAGGCAGATTATAACCAGAAATTAACTGTAAGTATATATACCAATAAAATTGAACATTAATACTTATTAGTACTCAAAATTTCAAAACATTTTTCTCGAAATCGTATTTTTCAAGTTCGTTGATGTTATAAAAATTAATAAACGGATCGATTTTATTTTGTGAATAATTCGAAATAATTGTTTTTATTATTAATAATTGTTTTAATTAAATTTTCTCTAATTATAAACCTATAAAAGCAATAAAATGGTAATAATAAATCTTTTTGTAAAAAAAAGTGTTGAAAAAATTACGAAAAAATATCTAATCTTTTTTCAAACAAGATTTATTTAAAAAAATTTTGTAATTTTTCACCTGACGAAACGAGACACAAAAGAATCACTGATAACAAATATATATTTCTCTTTTGTTTTAGATTGTTTGGATAGGTCCTACATTGTTAACGGCAAATTATGATCATATGAAACATCTTGTGCGATATAACGTATAATTCTGGCAAATATTAATAAATTTAAAAAAAATTGTTATTAAATATGTACAAAATGTATATATATGCTCCTAAAATTTATTCGGAGTTACAATTTAAAAAAAAATCCTAAATTGTCTCCTTATTTCTGAATGCTCTAAATCAGAATCTCTGCTTAATTTGATGTCATTTTGATTTTATTATAATTTTGTGTTCTATCTAGATCTGAGATAAATATTTATAGAAATTGAATAGATGGAAAAAAAATTGATTTTTCTTTTTATCAAGAGGATTTGTACATATATACGTAAATACTATCTTCCCTAAAGAGAATGAATTTTAGCATTTATAATAATCTTGAGATAAACTTGTGTTGTCACATTTATTATCGAATAGTCTGCATCATTGGTAATTAACCCGCGGAAAATGTAGTGCAACGGTATTATTTCGTATTATCTGACCGCGGTTTCCATAGCGAATCGCCATGTTGGTACCGCAGGAAAACAGAAACCGGGTAGATTGAGATTAATCGATGCTAATTTGTTTGTCGAAAAAAAATAGAGTTCATACGATGAAGGAAGTGTATTTTATCGTTTTAGACACGTTTCACGATTTCACGAAAGACGATGTAACTTAATCGAAATAAAATAAGTGAATAGTGACGTGAAGAAAAAGAATTAAAGGGTCACGAAGATCAGTAAAAATTCTGAACAGACATGTTCGAACGTTTCCTTTTGTAATCGACATATGCGAAGATCAGAATGGTTTGTTGATTGGCCATCATTGTCGGCCGGCCATGAGGAATTTCACGGAGTTCTATGAAATGATAAAATCCATTCACTCCGGGGAGGACAGTGCCTACATGCGTCTATAAATCCTCACAGTCATTCGGCGCAACAACGAACAGCGTAATGGATCCAGACAGTCTTCGAGATAGCGGTGCTCTAAGACGCCGTAGATCATCGACAAGCAGGATTAACGTCATTGGGATTAGCAATAGTATAAGGTGCAAAGGTATATCCAGTTGGAAACGATGCAACGGAACGAATAACACGAAATTGAGAAGCTGATCGTATCGAATAGTAATAATGACGAAATTATCATTGAATACGATTAAACTGTTATTACTAATACCATGCAACCATTTCCAGATAATAACATAGAAAACAGTTTTTAGAATCATTTCAAATGTATTATTTATTGGGTTCCAAAGCCCATTCTACTTCAGACATCTGGAGTTCTAAGTCGACCATTACCCTCTCAAGTAAACTTCTTTTAAATAAAACCGGGCGCGCGCCATTCATCAATACTCGCCCACTGATAGACAAGTAATTTCAAACTTCCCATTAACCCCGCCATCGGGATATCCTCGATGTCCAAACACGGAGCAAGAGCCGCGTTCCGTAGTCATCTCCCGACGCCTGCTAGTCGAGAAGCTATAAATACTTGTGCATATGTTATGTGCGCTAGATACAGATCCCTCCGTTCTCCATTCTTTTGTACCATTTTCTACAATCGCCCGCTATCTTATCGGCCTTCGCGACAGCTTCTTTAGCATCCGGTGGATCACTGTAAACTGCTTCTCGATTTAGGCATCGGACTCGGACTACCATGCCGCTCGTGCGGCACTGTCAACGTTGCCATCTTGTCGAGATGTACTTCAACGGTGTCAATGGTTGGAATGAAGACAACTGTGGACTGGCAACGCCGCAAAATTTTCAACCAACACCCAGCACGTGGCTCTTCTCGTGCCCCGATCAAATTGAGCAAATCGGAATAATCAGTAAACGCAGCATCCCGCGTCGCTGCTGCCGATGAATGTAGATTTCGATGTATGCGTGCATGTGTGCGTACAGTCTGTGCGATTGTTTATCTGACTTGTTTATCAAAGACTATTAGCAGCTTTTGACTAGTGTTTCTGCAGATCATTTTGTATTAAACGATTAAACAATAAAATCGCGTCTAGCATAAACAGTGCAAGAATATACGAACATACAGTAGTTAAGAGACATACAGTATTTCACTAAATAAAATTTAAAAGATAGATGATTAATTTAAAATTGCGAATAAAATCGGCATATAAATGCAATTATTGCAGGTTGAATTTAAATGTTGCAACAAGTTTATATCGTTGAGTGTATTCAGTTAAAATTATTATCTTTGTGATAAAACTTATCGCGCGGTTCGTCTTGGTTGTTTAATTTTGCAATCAGCTGAGTTTATGGAACGGAAAGTATTTTGGCGTCGAATTATATTATCTGATGCAGGAATGCGCTATTTGTTTGATTACCAACCGAATTTGATGTAATTCTTCCTCGGCGCTCGTAACTGCTCAAGTGAACTTGACGTACTCGGAGTACTAGAGTCACTCAAGTTGAACGAAATATCAGCATCAAAAAGAGAGAGAAAGAAGAGAGAGAGAGAGAGAGAGAGAGAGAGAGAGAGAAAGAGAACAGAGAGGTTGAGATATACTACGTTCGTATTAACTCTAATAATTTAACAATAAATTATATTGAATAGTTTCGATTTAATCATAAAAGAATATTTAATCATAAATGTATTACAGATATGTTAACACAAATGTTAATTTGTATGTAAGATAATACGCGAAGAAAAAGGATTCTCTTACTTTCAAAATATTCTTGTACGCAAACTCTCTTGTGAATTATCTGCGAATGGAAACACGACCCTTCGCACGTTCAGCCAACGACTGTATATGACGCCAGATATGCAGTCTGACAATGAGTCGGAGAATTGATAAGAGAATAAGATTCATATCTGGAGACTACAATCTTGTTTACAAGAGCTAAATTTATTTCTTAAAATTAGCTTTCTTTAAGATAAATATAATATATGCAAAATATTGCAAATTTTTAAAGATAACCGATATTGAAAGATACTATAGCATTTTTAATTTGTTATAATTTATTTATTTATTTTGTTTACATTATTATAATAAATTTCTATTTTAATTTTTTGTATTAATTGATTTTTTATATTTGTTTTTTTATAATTATGTTTTGAATAAAAAAATGGTTGAAAAATGAGACTTAATAGATACTAGAAAGTCTATAATTATCTTAGTGAATCAATGGTTATTATTGAATAAAAGTGTAGGTGTTAGTATCAAGACTGAAATATTGCATGTTCTGGATACCAATCACGTGCTTCAAGATCGCGTGGAAATCACTTTGCTTCGAAAGCTAATAGTGGCGGAGGTCCACTGAGTTACGTGACTAATATCTTAATATATTCCGCGAAATATTTAGCCGGCGTGGCGCGGGAGCAGCCATGCGATGCGATGTTTGAATCTGAGATCTCTCCCGCCCAAGCGAAATAAGAACCTCAACTAAGAAATCTATAGATGCACGGTCGTAATAAATTTCTTGGTAATATCAAGATTTTAAAATAAAATCTAAAAGGAATTATCACAAAATTATTAAAAGTAAAAGATATAAAGAAAGAAAGTCACGATTCATTTCTATGTTATTAAAATTTAATAGGCTTAATAAATGTATTTATACCAATTACACAAAGTGAAGCAGGTAACTTGATACAATTGATATTAATATGTGAAGCTGCCATGATTTGTGCTTGTACAAATTATGTAAAGTTCTTTAATATAATAAAATTTGTTGAACTAAGTACGAACACAATGACAGACAAAAATGTTAAATTAATATCCCCTATTTAATCCATTAAAATCTAAAATTGATACAAATAGCGAAATAAGTTTTTATTCTATTTGATCTTTTTCAGCCGCAATAATATCAATTAAAAAATAATTGAATATCAAACCATAAAATAAATAAAAGTTCAGAACAATAAACATAAAAACAGAATATAAACAGAATAAAAATAAAATCGGTATATAAATTAATATTATTGTAAAACTATTATTGTTAATGTTTATTGTTAAAGGCATGGTCGGCAAGGAAAATCTCGGCCGACCGCAGCTCGGCAGCCACCTTTCGCCAAGGGAAAGTTAGCACGAAGGGAGCATAGGAGCCCCTCCGGTCAGATTAGGCCCCGTCGGGCCCCTCTCGCTCACGCTCCGCGCCGTCGAAGCCGTTCCTTCGTGCCGGTTTGTGCTGTCGGATCCGCCTTGCCTCGTGCATACACGCCATGGTCTCTCGCGTCGAATCGGGCCAGCTTCATCGTGGTACCCAGCTGGATCTGGACAGCTATTTGTCGGTCCCGTCGTCGACACTTGCGAAACGAAGCAGAGTCGAAGCGGTGCCTCGGCGCGGCGCGTTCTCGCGCGTCGTGTCATCGTCGTTGTCGTCGTCGTCGCCGTCATCGTGAACAACCGACCGAACCAAGCCGAGCGTGGACTCTTCGTGTATTTTCTGATGTAACCCCCTTCTCCCTGCATCCGTGAAACCGCATCGCGGCCGTCTTATATCGCTGCGATTACGCACACATGCTCGAGAGTCGCGCCGAGCGGTCCCAACATTCGCGATCCCGTAGATCGCCCGCGATCGCCTGCGACGCGTCCTCGCGCGCGCGTCGCGAGTCTGCCACCGGGACCGATCCACGCTGATCGAGATCGGAATCGATTTCGAGAGTGTGCCTTTTGTGCGCGGCCCTCATCTTCTTCTACGAAGAGAAGGACGGGAATCTGTGAAATCTGTGGGTTTTGTGAATATGGGGGATTCAGATACAGATAGCAAGTGTTCGATAAATTGCACAAAAAGTGAGTTTTATATCAGTAATTAGGAATCAAATTTTGTTGTAAATTTTACGTAGTATCGATTTTTCTCTTCTTTGTTGAAAGTTGACTATTATGCTAAATTTTAAAGTGGAGAAATTTCTTAAATTAAATTTTTTACACATTGAAAGCAGGAAATAAACGAGTGAGACAAATGTTGATTGATTGAAAATTTTTCAGTTCACTGACTTTGCGTGTTAAATGATTCCTCTTTTAGATGATTGTAAGAAAAAGACGTATGAGAGTCTATCGGCGGGAATGAAGTGAAGTGGAAGGTATCTGCGATTTGTATCGTGCGAAACCATTCTCGGTATCGCGGAACGAAAAGAGATTACTTCGATATGTGAATCATAATCGCAGTTAGTAATTTACGCGGAGCATCGTTTCTTTCTAACTTGGAGACACACGCAAAGTCCTCGCAAATTAAACTTCCAATACAGTTCAGATTGAATCGCCCTGCGAATTTAACGTTTCATTAAATTGCATCCATGAAGTAAAAAAATTATCGCGTTTATCGCGAACGTAATTCACGGATTCTTTCTCGATAGGTGCCGGACTCGTAGCAGCGCAATCAGATGATAAACCGGAAAGAAGCGGTCCAAGGCAAATAAAAAAGTTAAAATAATGTTAATTTAACATCATATTAACCAAATTTGTGTTATTTTTTTTGTCATGATTCGATTAATGTGATATTATTTTAACTTTCTCGTTCTCCTTGGGGGTCCAAAGGTAGAATCAGGAAGAAGTAAAGTATCTAGATTTGTAGAACGGTTGCGTTGTGTTGATGTGTGCCACGGATATACGTTGTGCCAGTGCGCGCAGTTGAGTAAGATCGACGCGGTGATTTGACTGGATCTCTCCTTCGTGATCGGGATCGAGATCACTGATTTTCCTGAGCGACCAACGCAAACGTCGCGGTGAGTGCGCGTGCACGCGGTGAACGCCGGAGTATCAACGAAAATCCGCGAGTCTCCAAGTGCTCGGTTGCTGACGATTACATTTCATCGGTGGATTTCTGATCATGGATGTGCGTGCTGTCACTCAACGATTACTGATTTTCTCAGGTGGAATTGCGCGCAGGGCACTGGCGAAAGTATTTTCGATCGTCTGCAGAAGTAAGTCTATTGTTAATCTACATTGAAAGAAAAAATTGGCTGTTGCACCAAACTAGATGCACAAATTAAAATATTACCGGATAACATTTTTAATTGGTTGCAGCAACTAATTTTTGATTGCATAGCCTATCCGCAATGAGAATATAGAGATTACGATAGACTAACGTAACCAAAATTAGCTCTTGCAACTAATTAAAAATGCTATGACATATTCAGTCAATCTTTCCTTTCAGTGTACAACTAGTAAAACCTTGCGTTGTGCCGGAATGTGTGAATGTCGGACACGAGATACGGTTCAAAGATCACGGAATGTGATAATCCTATAATTTTATGGATGTTACATGAGTTAGATTCTGAGAATTCGGAAAATAGCTGAGACTTTTACGTAGGATGAAACGTGAGAGATTAAGAGATGATGTGATCTTTGTATTCTAATAAAATCAACTATATTTGACTATTCTAATATCAAAATTGTAGATTTTTATAAATTCTGAGATGCCAATAGAATTAATTAAAATGCAAAAATCAAAGAATTTATCAATATGGAGAGAAATGTAAAGTAATATACGCTAGTAGAATTCTAGTAAATTTTATGAAAATGGCATGTCCATAGAAGGATAGGCGCTCACTTATGTAAAATTTATTTTACTTTTCGAGTAAATAAGCAATCGACGTATTCTAAAGTACTTTTTACATAGTACTTTTTATAAAGTAAATTTTGAGAATTGTTCGCGCTTGAGAATAATATAAGTTACTTTACTAAGGTAATAATCTTAAATGGATTTATAAATGTATTTTTTATTTTACATTTCTTTTATTCGGTATTTTTTACTTTGAGGCAACTAAAGTTTGTCATAAATTCAGCAAAAATAGCCGGAATATTTTTACTAAAGTTTTTTACTAAACTTATAAGATTATCCATTTTTCTTCTAAAGTAAAATTTTTACGTTTATACATTATGTTAATACATACGATCTGAATTTTTTTCTTAGATATATATTTTTAAAATCAAATTTAATGTAAAAATCAAATGTAAATGAGTATAATTTTGATCTTATATTCATATTAAATTCAATTTTTATCTTAAACAAATTTTGGAAATCTTTCCTTTTTCAGAATACATTTAGCATGAAATTTTCAAAGATAAAATATTCTTTAAGTTTTTGCTTTATACATTATAGCTATTTATACGTTTAGACTTAAAATATTTATACGTTTAGACTTAAAATAATACGAGTTTTAAGTGAGCGAAAGAATAATTATTAAACAATATTAAGTGAAAATTGGTAATTATTAAAATTTATTACTACAAACAATCAATAAAAATTCGCTTCTTCCTGTCGATGTTCTCTTGCTTTTGCATTGCAATGCGCGCTTTCTTAGCCCTGAAATCGAGCGCGGCGGGGCGCGACACGACGTTCGCCGGTGCGTCCTTGATTTTCGCTCGATTAGTATCCGCGCGCGGCGGATCGCCCGTTATTGAAGAAGGAAAAAGTATCGGACGTCGTTCCGGTTGGTCGTTTCGGTTCAACGGCCCTTGCTGAAACGGCTTGAACCAGAGGCGACTGCACGCGTTCGTCCAAGCTCGAGCGCGTGCGATGCACAATACCGATTCTTTCCACGTTGCGACGAGTGGAGCAGCGCGGCTTCCGGGATTGTCTGGGATCATCGGTGAACTTTCACCGATTGACAAAAAATCGCGATGTTTTCTGCTCGAACAACGTTACGAGACGAGCGAATGTTATATTCATAAATGCCGACGCGACCCTCTCCCATTGTCTTCATATCCACGATCTATGATATTTTTCTCTTCTCTTCCTCTGATTCCAGGAATGAATTTTTATTTATTAACTAATTACACTTACCAAAGGTTATTGCTATTTCCGCATCGATATTTTTTTCGTATATTTTCATTTGCTTCAATTGTTTTTAATAAGATTCCGAATAAATTAATGATATATTTAATTATATCTAATTTCACACATACACACACAATCGCTGTACAATACCAAGTTAATTCAGAAATATATTTGCAGAATTTTTAGTGCTTGCTTAAAAAAGAGCAAATGTTTAGTGAACATTTGCTCTTTTTTTATTATCAAAGTCTATAATGCTATGAAGTGTGAAGTGCGAATCGTTTCAAGAAACGAGAGAGCAAACAAGAAGAAATTCCATTGCCTTCTTACAGTTGATTATACAAATGGCGCAAATTTTATTTTTTTACTAAGTTTATTGTATCCGTAGTTACGTAAGCGTCTAAGGAATTTCGCGCACAAACGCAGTAATCAGGTTCAACACCTGATATCCACACTTGTATTAAAACAGCTGCGAACATGTACAACTCAGATTTCCTTCATTGCAATTCTCGTCTTTCTAATCAGAAACAATCGTAAATCTTGTGTTTTATTACGGCAATTATACAACAAACTTTTATTATTAATACCGGCAACTAAATGTCAAAATA
>NW_017259281.1:1947041-1952494 GCF_001594045.1 Atta colombica | reverse complement strand
CTTATATATATATATATAAAATTCTGTAATTAAATATAAATAAAATAAAAATTAGTTTAAATTTTGTATGAAATACAATGTTGAAACATTAAAATTGTTTTATTTCAAAGCAGTTATGAAAATCTAAGTATTTTTATAAGCTTTTAAGTTAATATTTTACTTCAATCGTATTCAAATTTTATTTTAACAAAATATTCTAAAAACGGTTGTTAATAACAATTATATTAAAATTTGATTGTTAAAAAGATTATAAAAACAAACGATATTGATAAAGTCTCTGATAAAATAAAAGATAAAATAAAAGAAATTTCTTAATGAAATCATTGTTGTTGGAAAATGCAGTAAAAGTTTATCATATATAATATTAAAGATACACTCGTGCATAATTATTTATCGAAAGTTACAACTACGTTGTTATAAACAATGAAATAAATCTGAAACGCAGATTAGAACTCGCAATAATCTTTACCACCCAAGAAATGCACAACGATGTATTCAAAGAGTAAAGGTCCTCGGTTTCGCTGGCGCAGCTGATTAACCCGCGTTTCTTTTTTTCTCTTTCTTTACTTCTTTCTGTCTCTCAGATCTTCTTGCCGATGAGGCTGTTAATTCCTGTTGCGGCGCGCCCCGTGAATTCCAATCGAAGAAAATCAATGGCATCCGGTGCGTTTTGTTCGTGGACATGAAGAGGGATGTTCCTGGTCGCGGCCACTGAGTCTCCAAAGGCACAACGTATAAATACCGACTCGTTGTGGATCTTCTTCTCCTCCTAAGCTGCCGTCTTGTCTCCTTTTCTGCTCCTTCCCTCTTTGGCCCACAGAGTCTATTTAGATAATCTTCCGCTTGGCGGGAGCGGCACTCGGTGCGGCAAGGAAGCCTCTTCTTCGCGGTGGCTTTCACCAAGGTGGCATCGTGTTCCTCGTCTGTGCATCACCAATCTTTTGCCTCTCTACTTCTCCTTCACTTCTTGCTCCTCTCGTGATCACTTCAATTCCCGGTGAAACTTTTTGGCATCCGCTGTGCTCGTGCGCGAACGTCTATCTCGTAATTCGTGCAACGGCCAAGAGAACTCCGAGGAAAACCACGAACGTTTTGAAGAACGTCGAAGAAGGTTTGAAGCAGGAAATCCTGAGAGAGTCTTAAGCAAAATCTCGAGGATACTTTTAGGGATTGTTAAGGAGAACTTTAAACACATCATCTTTAGGAAAGGCATATCAAATATTTTAAGAATTTCTCAGAAGATATATACATACTTCCGCATTATCTTGGGGTGAAAATACTGAAGACAAGAAAGTTAAGAGAATAATAAAAAAAGTTTGAACGATGCGGTACAATTTGTGAAAATAATTATAAAATATAGTGCTGGATGCAATTTTAAAATAAAATTAGCAGCAGAATCTAAATACTCAAAAGAATCTTCAAGCAAAATATATGATTTTAATATATGATCGATAATGAGTTTTATACAGCACCGGAAGTTTAGGACAGATGTACAATAAATGATGATAAATAACAAAGCACACCATATGTGAAAGGAGATTAGACATTTGAAAAAATAAAAGAGAGATAGAGCGATAGGAGAGATAGGGACTCACTGATGATAGTGAATTTATTCTTGGAGGGTATGTATACCTAGTGTGTCGATTCTGAACTGATTCACGGATTGTTTGTTTAGTATAAGACTGATAAGGATATTTAATATCATGGCGAGATAAACGTAACAGTGGTTTCAGTTCTCATAAACTATAGCTCAAATCTTATAAGCTTGCCTGAGATTCACTCAAATTTGTTCGTATATGTGTGTGATAGAACAGCATTTGTATTTATTACATTGATTTTCAATTTTTAAATAATTTATAAATTATTCATTGCCAAATCAAAAATTTTTTATCATAAATTTTAATATAGTTTTTGGTCACATAATCCCATAAAAATACATTTTTTTTAGTTAATAAATATATTTTTAAATATCTTTAAAATATTGTTTTAAAAATTTGCATCATTTCATTTTAATAAAAATAATATACAATAATTTTTTAGCTACACGCTGCATTTTGAAAATAATTACAGATGCCTTCCTTTTCATTGCATTATCATCGCGACCTCGATCAATGCCAGTAATCTTTATTCCTCTTTGGCATGTTTCCGAGAGAAAAGAAGGAATTGTTTATGTCCGAAGTGCCAACATTCCATCATAAAATTGTTATCTGACAAACATTTGATGAATTGAAACTCTCAATTGCGAGACGTCAGAATGTCTTGTTTGCATGATAATGAAGTCATCATTATCAAGTTTGATGACGATGATTTGTCATTATATTAGATGATTTACGATAGACTGCTTGTTCATGCCATTTCTATCACAGTAATTTATAATTTTCTTTCTTGCATAGTTAACGCAGAGTAATACACTCCGTTAAATTATCGTGTTTTACTTATGATGTGCAATTTTACATTATAACGATGTGAAAAAGAATATTATCGTTTAAAACATGTTCAAGATTACTCATTCGATAACATGTTTTTTCAAAGCTACTCCGCGGGAATTACTTAAATGCAATTACTCTTAAATAAGTATTTTATCTGCGTTACTTCCGCCAAAATTGGCGAACGCATCACGAGAAATGTCCCGGCACGCGTCATCATGCCGTCGGCGAGTAAGATATAAATATCGCATTTTCTCTCTCTCTCCCTCTTTCTCTCTCTTTCCCTCTAAAATTTTCTTAGGAATGATACACACAGTTACTCACCGTAGCAAAAATATCACGTCGTATCTTGCACGTTAATAACGATTAATTAATGACGCAATCCAACCCATCGAAAATGGCACGGGAGGAAATAAGTTTCGCCGGTTTTCAATGCAACAGCGACGCATGCTGCAGAAAGAGGATTACAGGAGCAGACAGGTATCCTCCGGCCTCCGGCCAGTTTTGTGCGGCGATTTATAACGAACGATTTGCAGTGACTTATGGAGCAACTCTCGATCGATATGCAAATGAGGGGACCGCGCAGCTTACGCGATCGTTTAGGCTTAGATCACGAATTAATTTATTTGAAAGCGGCGAACGGTCACCGGGACACCGTACCATTAGATCGACTTAAATCATTCTTGCTTAATTAAGCAAAAAGTCGGAAATATACTATTAATTATTGAGCTACTGCGTTTGAATTTATAGATAATCTCTTAATTTTTATTTCATATTTCCAAAATATTTGTTATCTTATTTGGATTATTTTTATTTAATTACGTAGAAAATGTTATCAGAAATATTATCAGAAATATTTTAAATTACGCTTTTAATCTACATTTATAATTATTATTATACTTTTTATAAACGATGTCTCTACATTTATACATGTAAATTATAAATATTTTATTTATTTTTATACATATATGTTATCTTGAAATTGCTCTAAACTATAAAAATATTGCATTTTGCTCTATCGTATTCTGTCATATAACACGAAAGACAGTTCGCGTGAGCAGATGTTCGCGACAATTAAAAGTGATTGACGCAAATCTGTCCGACATGCGAATTGCAGTTTAACCCGAAGTAAAATCGAAGTATGGACCCCAGTGATCGGGATGTTCTTGTAAAAGGTTAATATACGTCTTTCTATATTTAGAAACGTTTCTCTGAGAGAAAAATTTTGAAACTCTCCCGATGAGCTAGCTTTCTTTGCGTTCTCCATGGAATAAAGGAAGTATTACGTTGGCGGATCATTTGACATACAGGCAGTTAGCAGTTACGAGATTCTATTAGCCTGCCTCCGGCATAAAAGTCTTCTGATACTTTAACAGATATTTTAGTATGAAAACCTATTTAGATAATAAAGCTTATATGTCATTTTAAAACAGAAACTTGTTGTGACAAACGAGCAATTTAAATTGCAAGAAATTGCAGGTGTGTTCTCCGTGTCGCATTTATTCTATATTTTCTTGTTTTCAGAGGTTCTATTTTAAAGTTACGACATTTTATAAATAATGAAAATTGTGTGTTGTGTGTCTTCGTATTACGTAATACACTATTACTTATCAAATAAAATATTTCAATTTATAAAAAATATATTATTAAATATTTTAAATTTTTCAAATCATTAAATCGTATATAAAATAAAAGGTGCATAATTTTCTATCATTTTTTTACAACATGCATCGCTATTTAAGTAATTTAAATTTTAAATATTTTAAATAATTTAATATATCCCAAAAGAGTAGAAATTTTTATCAATAATTTTCGATTATTCGAGATTGAAACTTTGTTTCTATAAAAGGATTTCATTGCTTCCTACAGAAAATTATTCATGAAATTTACAAAAAAGTAATTTATACGATTTTGCACCTAAGGGTGAGTCAAATATTTACAGAAAAGTAGAAAAGACGGCAGCTAATCAAAATTCATTAATTGCTGGCTTCTGTACTGCTTACCAGCGCAAGTTTTGATTGCTGTTCTTCTGCTTTTCTGTCAAGTTTTGAATCTAGTATTGCGTTCCAAATTTGATTATTTAACGTTCGAGATATTACTACAGTTCGGGGTACTATATATTTTACAGTAGTAAGAAAATTTTACACAGTAGTATCCTGATTGAAATAATTAAATTTGAAACACAATATTAGCAGTAGATCTCATAGAGTTTTCTTTGAGAGTACGTCCAAGAATTTAAGTTATAAAAAAAGCAATTCTTTTTATTAAGTATCAAATGTCAATTAGTTGTAGTATTATTAAGTATTATTAATCTTTCTTTTTGAAGTAAAATTTAGATTATTATTTCATATTTTTATAACATAAAATTTTATATTGATATCTTTTTAAATTAATAGATAGAAATGACCTTTTTTTAAGTATAAAATATTAAATTGCTTAAAAAAATTTTAACTAGTTAGGGTCTATATATTTAGATTTCGAATTCTCAATTCAAAATTTTTATTGTTTATAATTCGAAATTATTGATATTTATGAGTAATATCTTCATTTTTTTGCCGACATAAAGTCGCGAGTCTGGCGCAAAATCATCGAAATACGACGAGAATGCACTTTTGACGCGGGTGCTTATCGTTTCGCAAATAAACCTCACGACGCGGTGCATTGCGCTGCGATGACAAAGCATCGCGAATGTTTATCGGTTATTTGTACTGGGACGAGTTGCCCCTTCATGTGCAAATAACGTCCTACGAAATGGAATGCGGCTGCTTCTTTTTATTTGACATTTTTCTTTCTTGGACCTAGTATCGAGCCATCACCAATAATAACTAAAATTTTGCGTTATTCATATAAAACATATGTATCATGGAGAATATATGTTTCTTTTATCGTAAAAATAAATTAAGAAATATATATAATAGATAGCAAAAAAAAAAACGAATCTATGAATTATTTAACAGAATATCACAGTAAAAATTATGTTGTATTTGTGTTAAAACTGCGAGTATTTATTAATTTTGTGTTAAATTT
>NW_017259281.1:1944269-1946941 GCF_001594045.1 Atta colombica | reverse complement strand
TAATAAAATTGTACTTATGTACAATATTAATATATATTATAATATAAGTTTTACTAAAATTTTAAAGAAGTATGCTTCCACGATTTGTTTGCAAATTGTATCAAAATTATATTTTTTTATGTTAATTTTTTTACAATATTTATATTTTTTTCTATCATATTTATTTTTTATTAAATTAACACAAATATTTGCGTGGATTTTTTAAAACACATAAAATGTGTTAAATTTATTTATCAATAATGCATTTGTAAATTATTATACGTAATAAACTACGAATGTTGTATTTTATACTTTCTCTCTCTCTCTCTCTCTCTTTCTCGAGATATAATAACAAAAACTTTTGATAAAAAACAAGAAAATGATTGCAAAAAATTTGTTACAGAAAAGAATAAATATTGTTGTTCAAT
Organism: Atta colombica; assembly: GCF_001594045.1. Lineage (NCBI taxonomy): Eukaryota > Metazoa > Arthropoda > Insecta > Hymenoptera > Formicidae > Atta > Atta colombica. The sequence continues at coordinate 1,946,534 of NW_017259281.1, read as the reverse complement.
CAAATACAAATCTCGTTAATTCGCTTTTTTTAGCCGAGTGATTGATTCAATTGGAAGACGAGATCAAGCAGAATGGATTGCGACGTACGCGTTTATAATAGAAGCGGTCCAGCTGGAGTCTGCGGGAGAGTCGCGCTCTTTCGTTTCGGTTTTCTTACGTGCTCCGCATGTCGGACGAGACGTGATCTTCCTTTTCTCTGCAATCTTGATCTTACACCAGGGCAAGAACCCCTTCGATCAAATAGCAACGCGCGAAGATGCATTGCTCGCGCGTGTTGCATGCGATTTTGTTTTTCACCCTGGTAATTCTTTGCTCGCTTCGTATTTTTATATTTAATCGTTTTATGCACGTTTTGAGTTAATCATTGTATAGAAGAAAGTTCGACATTAACAGCTTAACAATTTAATAAGATATAATAATATAGATATTATAATAAAAGATATTATAATAATATAATCGTTATGACAAGTATATAATTTCTTATAGTATTTATTTTCTTATTCATACAATATTTTGATGTCACTTTTAGTATGGCATATTTGAGGCTTCTTTTATTTTGCTATGTTTATTTTGATATGTTATTTTTTTTTATTAATAAAGATACATGCATGTGCTTGTTATATTCTTTAATATCTGGTATTTTAATTAAAAAAAATTATTATATGTTTCATTTTATGAAATATTACATAATCTCTATGTGATATAGATACGCGAAATATACAAAATATATATAAAATATTACAGAGTGGCATCAAATGATTAAATATTATATTAAGTTTAATACCATTTTATAAATATCCCATATGTAGAAAAGAAATTTTTAAATCGAAGAAAAATTCATGGTACGATTAGAAAACGTAAAATACGTATTGCAAAAATTAACTGCATATGACACAGCGGAGTATAAATCGGAATATATGTGATGCAATAAATTTGGAATACAAGTATATCGCATCGGAAATTATTATATGAATAAACATTCCGCTGGACGATATTAACTTGGCCTTGGTGTAGCTTCAATTATTTGTAGAAGCATATTTATCAATTGGACGCCATGCAGAAACAGTCAAATTGCATTCTCATCTTCCAACTCCCACTCAGTTTTACTCTAATAAATCATATTCGATGCAATCGTATACATGTATTTTTAACTATTTTATTCTTACATTCATTAATAAAAATAAATTTTTTAAATTATATAAATAATTATTATAACTTCTCTTTCGGAGTTGATTATTTATGAATTTTTCTATCTTACTTGTGTATAAGTTTTTACGAGATTGAAAAACTATGAAGTTACATGAAATAACAGATCAATAAATCAAAGGAAATAATTTAAAAATTATTATTGTATAAAATATAACTTTATTATTTTATAATACTGTATTACTTTTAATGTATATTTGCTCTGTATTTTTCGCAAAAAAAGATCTACTCGAATATGTAAAAGTATAAGGATAAGTAAAGCCAAGAATAATTTTTATTAGATGCAGCATGTTCATTATGCACTGAAGGCAAACAACATTCTTGTCGATCCCATGACCGATTTTCATAGACGAAAATACATTTTCTGTCACATTAGAAAAATCCAAACAGCAGAATGGATAAACGCCAAACGGCACAATGTCGCCAATAAACACATTTTTCAAGCTGTCGAGGAAGAAGTGATTCTTTTTTTTCTCTTTTTTCGTCGCCATGAATTCACTGGCTGCGTCTTGGCGTTCAACGACTTGTGATGTAAATCCGTCATCGATTACAGATAAAGTCACGCAATGAATATCTAACAAGGCTGGTACTCGCCGACTTTACGGTAGCGACTCTTATGAATAGTAAAAAGTGTGCTTTTATATGGACGATAGTGATACGTGACTGTTCTCGAAAAATAGAATATATACATATACTTAAGAATTATTCACACATGCGTCTATGAAAATGCCGTTTAAAAAATTGAGATTTAATTTTTTCTCTTTTTCTCAAACATTTTTGATCCTGCTTGTACGATTTTCTCCATGGAATTTTCCATCTGTTATATAAAATTTTCGGTTCATAGTTTACCACTTGGGTCTTTAACAAATAGGTCCATAACAAATTTTTTGTTTCAGACTATATAAAGATCTGAAAAAATTTTTGTATACTTGTGAAATTTTTAACAATAAGTTTTTATTACAATAGAGAATTGCATTTTATTTTTTTTTTTACCAATTTAAATGTAAGAGTTTTGAAAAAAATCAGTAAAAATTTATAATTTTTATATAAGTAAATAA
>NW_017259281.1:1926249-1944169 GCF_001594045.1 Atta colombica | reverse complement strand
TATATATATATATTTATTTTGGATATACGATACTTTATAAATAGTAGAGCAATTCCGGTAAATTTTAGTTGCAACGGTGCCAGGAAGTTAACTTTGTACCGGAAGTTTATTCGGACTAAAAGAAGCTCTTCCGGATTGAAAGGACGATTATACCGAATACATCGGTCCTTCGAGTATTAGCGTAATAATACATGACGCGTGGCGGTGACTTCCGGCACGGCAAAGCGTTCTGTTTGCATTAACGGTGATAATAAATTCGGAGCAGGATTTTATGCAAGGTCTTGCATGTGAATTCCAACGAATTTTCATCCATTATACCTGTCAGCCGCGGTCACGCTTATCTACTTAAATGGACATCCATTAAATGTGATTTCTTTCAACTTCTTGGATATAAATCGCAATTAAATCTGCATTCTTATATTTTTATGTTGAGTTCACGATAAACTTTATTATTTATATAAGAGAGAGTAGTTGTCAGTTAATATCTTCTTAATACCAAATAAGAGCAGAATAATTCCGTAATAAATTCTCGAAAATCAAGTTGTAAATCAGCTTTTTAATTTTTAAATGTATAACATAGTTTAAAAAGTAAAGGCAAATTATAAAATAATCTAACAAAAAAAAATTATAATCTTTGATAATTATTTTTTGAATAAAACATTATTACTGCAAAAAGTGATTTAAATTGTTTAACATTATTTTGATTAAATTAATAATATATTGAGTAAAAGTAATTAATAATATATTGGCTTATAGAAATAATTAAAAATAATTCAAATTGAATATAATTTGACATTATGGATTATATTAAGTATAACTCTACTTCGTTGTTTCATCAAATCGTTATTTTATAACGGAAACGTGGGAGACATATGTAGGTGGCAGATCGAGATTTATGTAGCATAATCACAGTTTTGTTTTAATCACTTGCTTATTTATTCGTGCGTGATAAGCGTCCAGCAGACGATCTGTGAAACTCATTGATTCAGAAAATACTGCGACAATTGCAGACTTTAACAATCAACTGATCTGATGATTAGCAAGCACATCTCCCATTGATCTATGAGTAGAAAACATGCAATTGGCTCATGTCAATATCTCGGAGTTTTAGAAGTGCGTATAAAACGGTATTAAAATAAAATGGGACAACTTTATAATTAAATCGAAGAAAATATTTTTTTAAATATCTATATAAATCGCTTTTATTTATGTATAAATTATTAAAAATTAATGTATGAAAAATTGTCATGATCTGCTATTATACTTGCATTTGTCATATATTAACTAAATCCGTGTTTAAACACTTTAATTTTAAGTCTGAATTTGTTATAAATTCTCACTTGTGTTTTCTTTTTTATGTAAAATTCTTTGATTAAAATACATAATTAGAAAAGAATAATTATGTGAATAATTGTGATGTGTTTCTCACACATTATGTTTATATTGTAAGATTTTGTACTTATTATTACAATTATTCATACCATATTTCATATTATATATTGTTATTTCATATTATACAATACTTATTATTATAATTTTTAAGAGAAAGTTTGAAGTTTTAAATGCTGAAAAAAAAAATAAAAATCTTACAGCATTATGTGAAGGCGGAGATTTATGTAGGGAAAGCCTGTCGGATACAATTTATATTCTATAATTTGGTTTTGACTTTACATAGAAAGAGTTATGGTACACTGGCGCGACAGCGACTTCCGGTTATTTTTTTTTAAAATACGCGTTTTATCGTAAATAATATAGATGTTTTCACGATGCGGTTTATGATTCAATAACGGAATCAATAACAATAACGTATAGCTTAACACAATATAAAAGCCAAAATGTTTTGCCATCTAACTTTTACAGGATGAACATGTATAAAAAAGTTAGAGAAGCAAAAAACTATTAAAATTCTAAGCCTCGATAATACAAACAAGATTATTTTACTTCACGATGTAGACATCACGAAACAAAACTATAAAAATAAATATATCTTATTTTATTTTATAAAAATAGATGCAATTCCTCAAATTACAAAAATAGCAATGTTGCAGAATACGTATACATTATGTTATTTTAAATTCATTTATTTTAAGATCATATTACGTAAAAAATTCGAAAAATAATTATTTGTTATGAATAGTTGTTACGTTTATTGAATCTATTTGTAGAATTGTAGAATCCAAATTTTCGCAAAGGTTTTTTTAACGACCCACAGATTTGCGATCGAAAGATCTCTCTCAGACGTCAGCAGACTTGTTCTCAGATCTGACGAGAGCCAAGAAAGAATTTCGCGGCCGACATTGGTCTTGCAACAGCATGTCGGTGGCCTCGTCGTTTCCGGTATAGCGGTAGTGACTATCTGCGATTCTTTTAATGGCAGTGACTCGCAAATTCTCGCGAGCTTCATTCATCGGCGATGGCGTACGATAAATAAATAAGATGACCGACAGTTATTGAGGAATGCGCGAACGTTCGCAGTAATTTACGCAGCGGCCCGCATTTTGCGTGCGTAAGTGCGTGATGCGTCCGTCGCGTGAGCCGCTTACTCGTAACTCAACTGAGATCGTTAATATCCCGTAGGATGAATCTAGCTCGTTAGTCCTCTCACAAGGTAACCAAGGACAATCCACGTGAACTATAATCTCTTGCGAGGCAAGATTCGTCCTTTTTTTCATTTTATTTTTGCAAGTATCATCCTTCGCTTGATCATCTTTTTAGTTTGTAGCATAATTTGAATTACAGGGTGAAGGAAGGATGAAGAATGCCCCGCGCTGGCGGAGGAGATGGGGGTAGTGGGCCCCAGAGAACGGGAGGGGGTGGCTTTGGAGGATGGCTGGGTGGCGCTGCAAGGGCTATGACGGGTGGAGGAGTCGGTGGTGGATATGTTGTTCTGGGTGGCACCAGATACGGTCTGCGAATCTCTCAGGTATTACACTTTATTTTATTCTAAAACGTCTTCCTAGAAATATCAGATTACAATATAATATAATACAACATATTACATATACAATGTAATATAAAGAAATTAGAAGTTCAAAAATCTTTTTTGATATTCAAGAAATATATTACCGTTGGACATTTATATTCTATACGAAAAAAGTTATATTTTTCTATTTTATTTTAATTATTTGTAGTCATAATCACTTTCTGTTTTTAGATAAAATTAAATATAATTCAGAATAATATTAATAAAAAAAAGTATATAAAATATTTTTGTCTTATTTAAAAATTAAAATTAAAAAAAACATTAAAAATTAGACTCCTAGAGAGCAGAATATTTTTATGCAAAAAAAATTTGCAACATTTTCTTCTTAAATCGGCTATTCCCTTTGAACTTCGTTTGGTAACGACCTTTGATTGCCTTGCTACAAGAGCGATCTGCGACAACAAAATTAAGACGTCGAAGGACCTAAATTTAGAAAGCAATCATACAAATAGAATCCGCCAGTCACTGACTTAAGCCGATTTTGAAGTGACTCTTCAACTCTCGTCTCTACCACTCTTTCTGACTTTTCGCCTTCCTTTTCACGGTTTGTCCGCGGAATAATAAGCACCATTGACGTCATAACAGCACGTACAGTTGACGTGAATCTCATGTGACACATTCGCTCGCCGTTATCTGCCAAATTTTATCCGAGACTTGTATAAATTGCCGTTATTTATCCATGTGAATGGATGATATTATCAATTCCGTGATTTTTGAAAATATTATCTTGGACTTGATATAAAAAAGATTTGCTAGAATTATTTAGAAGTGACGCGGTAAAGAAGATTTACGAAATGCGAAATGTGTCCTCAGAAAAAGTACGCTTGCTTGTACGTCATTTTCTTGTAAGTTTAAAAATACGAGATACATTTGAGACAGCGCGGAGGACAGAATACCCCTAAGTTAAGGGACATGAGAGAAATGAAAGGAAACGAAAGCGACGCATTGGCGCAGACGGAAAAATAAGGTAGATATAAGGAGTGTCTGTGAAAGACATAGCGAATAAGTAACAAAGATATATGAGGTATCCTGAAGAGAAAAGTCAGTAGCATAATTGTATTTTCAAAAGAATTTAGCAACAATTTTTCTTCGGTATTTAATTTGAATCTTTTACCTCAACATTTTTAGTTCCTAAATTGAAACATCTAAATAAGATTATTTTTAATAAATGAAGCATATGATGCTTAGCATTTTGATTTTATGAATCACTTTGAAAAAATGAAATGGCGAATGATGAAGCATACATATCTTACTTTTGAAATATTTCATTTATCTGACATTTTTTTTTAAATGAACTATTAAAAGTTTCTTTTATTATAAGAATATTCTATAGTTACAAAAGAAAATATAAATAATTATTTTTTCTAAAAAGAAAAATCAGATAAAAATTTAAGATTCAAAAATAATTAAAATAAATCGAGCAAATTTTCTTTAAATTATAAAATTATATTGTTAAATATAAACATTATCTTTATTATACAATATATAAACTGTTTTATACATATAGCATTCATTTTTATACGAAAATAAGTTTTCAATTTCAGGTATTTTTTGCAAAAACTATAATACCTGATACATCCTTAACTCTTCGTCCCTGAATATATATATTTATATATAAATTTTTCATTAAATCGAAAACAATATACAGGTCTGCTGTTTCAATATCGAAGTGATAATTCAGTGAAAGAAATAATGAAATTAGTTGGTGGAAGTAGAGGAAGAGAGAAATAGTAGTATAAACATGTACTGTTACTTAGAAACATTACTTAGATTACGTTACTTAGAAATGAACACAATATATATCATGTGGCTTGGAATGAAAGGGTTAAGCGACGATGAGAATTGCTTTAGAAAGAATTGAAAAGTATTTGTATCTGTTTCAGGAAAACCTGCCACCGACAGTCAACTCCAGAGAGGAATCGCAGGAGCGCCGGCGAAAGCGGAATTCGCGCGAGAGCGACTCGCGGGAGCGGCTGACCGAGAGACCGGTGACGGAAAAACAGCCAATCGATCTAGCGGCCAGCATCGCCGATTGCTGTTGCATCGGTCCGCGATCACGTCTTCCGCTGCCTCGGATACCACCAGCGATCATGTCTTCGATGACGACAGCAGCATCGTCCGCGTCGTCATCGTCGGCATCCTCGGCATCGTGCCCTTCGATCGTCACCGGTGGTTATCCGTCCAGGGAAATCGCTAGCGACTACTCGTCGTCTCTTCCTGCTTCTACCACGAGCGTCGCAGAGACGACGCCGACGCTCGCTAATAATAGTCGCGGCGCGGTGCAAACATCGGTGGGGAACATCGGCAGCACCAGCCAGCAGCAGCAGCAGCAGCAACAGCAGCCACACTACCACTATTACCAGCAGCATTATCCACAAGCAGCCGTGGCGGCGGTAACATCGTCGTACTCGCCACCGACGACGACGCCGTGCTCACCCTCGACGTCGCTCGGCTACTCGTCCGGCGTCCCGACGACGACGCAGACCGTCTCCGTACCGCGGCAGCTCGCGCAGTGGACGAAGCATCAGACGCTCAAGCTGCAGGTACTTGCTTCATCGATCGCGTGTCAAAATCGATCGTTTATTAGTTCAATTAGTCATTTTAATTCTTCATCGTTTCGTTGCCCGCGAGTGGATTATTGTTTCAAGATGATTATTCAATCGCGTTTTTTCATAATTTCCGCGGGATTCGAGTTTCGCGCGTAGACTCGGTAAGGTGCAAAAGGTGATTACAAGAGATACAAAGTGGAGTGGCTTAGGTCTGGAAGATTTTGTGTCAGCAGCCCCGAGGTAGGTCTCAAGGTCACCGCTAGGAACTTAATCTCTTCAAGGACACGATAAATTCTATTGACAGCAGGCTTGAGAAATTACTTTAATCTTTGAGGCACATTTTATCAGAAATGATTATTGTTTTTAAGGAAATTTTAATTTCCTTTTTTCTTTATGATCAAAGAAATCAATTAAAACTTTTACTTGAAAGAAAAATGATATTCTTTTAATAAATGTTATGCCTTTTTCTTCAAACAGAATAAACTCTAACAAAATCTTTTGTGTCAAAAAGAATTTTCGAATTTTTTATTATAGTACGATAAAAATATTTAATACCTGTTAATTATAACCTAACTTTATTTATATTTGAAGAAACTTTACAATCAAATTAAGTGCTTTTTTTCATGGACGAATTTTTCTTTTGAATTTTACGAAACTGTCAACGCAATCTTCACCTCGAAACACTCGCGGTTTCATCGCTCGAAGAAAATTCATCCGCTTGCAGAGAGGCGTGCCAAAATTCACGCTTGATCTTTCTGCACGTTCGAGCAACTTTTCTTCCTTTGCTTTTTAAAATCGTGCACTCGCGTGATCGCTTGATTTTTGGCTCACCTCATGCCTTAGCGTCGCGTCACGCCGAAAGGGAAAAGATAAAGATGAACGACGAAAATAGAATATTGCTTCTTCTTTGACTAGACACTTATGTACGCGTACGTATGAACTTTCGATGTGCTATTAGATCTACTATTTTACACATTTGCCCACATAATATACTCCGTATTATTACCATACATCCGTACATTCTTACAAGAATAATGTATGTTTTTCTTGTATTGATAAAAAATACTTGCAAAGCAACTATTCATTTACTTGATTTCTTATGTTTTGCATGTACATAAATAACAAAACTAAATAACATGTAATTTTCTGAAAATTAAGAAAAAAGTCTTATCTAATTAAAAACCATATTATCTTCAATACTATCTTACTTTTAAATAAATATTCTAGATGAGTTATAATGAGAGTCATCTAAGAACGACTTTCTATTTATTAGAATAACTCTCAATGTATGTCATATATATAAATGTCAATATATAAATGATTTATCAATAGATATTTTGCTACTAATTGGCGAAAGATTAATAATTTGATTTTGTCAAGCCTTGCCTTGATATTAGTTTAAATATCATTGAAAATAAATATATCAGAAAATAAATAAATCGGATAATGGAAAATAAATATAGGATTATTTGTTTTACTGTCTTTGGCTTCATTCGTATCTTAATTTCTCACACATTGAAATTATTACAAGCCATGAGATTTATTCTCCTCTTATCTGGCTGTAGGAACCAGCAGTGATAGCGGTGGACCGATTGCACAGGTTTCGATGGAGCGGGGGCGGAGGAGGAAGTGGCAAGAAATCCTCTTCCGGCCCCCGCAGTGAGAAGGCTGAGCGCCTTCGTGAGCTCACCGAGAAGCTCAAGGGACCAGCACCGATTCCGCCACCCAGAAGACCATCGCGAGTACAGGCATCCTCCCCTCCTTCTAGCGGATACCAGCCGTCGTCTCAAAATTATCCACAGGTGAGGAATTCCAACGTCATGGTGACGAGAGCTTGACGTCTATTACTACGCATGAACGAATGATATTTTACACAACTGAACGTTTTTTATACTTTTGAACGTTCACTATTGCCAAGAAAAAGAATAACTATTTATTTTTAATATTTGAACATTATTGCAAAATTAGATGTACGAAAAAATTAATAATCTGTGATACTTAGTACAACAATTTTTTAAAATATCATCTCAATAAGTAAAAAAAATTAGAATAAATATAATATGATTTTTCAATATTACAAACATATAAAAGAGATACTCTTTTATTATATTTATAATTGTAGAAAACATCTTTACATTGTTTGTTAAAAATAATGATATTATATTAGGATGGAATATTTATTTGTTATTATTAAATTTTTGTAGATATGCATACAAATTAAAAGAATCTTTATCTTCCTTCAATTTGTAATATTTAAAGGCATTAAAAGAAAAATATAAATTATACCGAATATTTGAAATATTTAATTTTTATTTTGAGAGAAATAAAAACGAGTTGCAAATACAATATATCGAGACAGATTTTATAGAATATAGTTAAAGCATTGACTTCTTATTAATGTCAATGTCTATCTTGTCCCTCATTCTGAGAAGAGTTTTGCTGAACTTCACGATTCGCGAGACTTCTTTATCATTATTTCGCTGAATTCAGTGCATACTAAGGCGTATATAAATGATCGTTATCTCGTAAACTACAGCGTTTCACGATTGTTATTCCGGTCCTTATAATTTTTCATACCTTAAATTTCTATTATTTTACTACCTTCAATAAAATTGCTATAATAATAATATTATTACTTGCAAGAAGAATTATTGTACATGATATTAATCTACATATTGAGTTACGCAAATTTCAATAACATTTAATTTACGATGATACTTTAATCGTGCATAATGCATAAATATTCTCTGATTTATCGTCTACATGGCATTAAATATTTAATTGAAATTTACCACAAATATAATGTATATGTAATTCGAACGAGGAATTTTTGGCAGATTTAATCTCTTTAGACCTTGTGACATTATAATGTATCTAATATGCATCAAATTTGAAGACATCGTTAAAATTATTTAATTCTATCGACATCCTCTGAGATTAAACGTACATATAATAATATACGTGTTGGGAAAATAGTCAAAATTTTGAACAAAATTATTTTTTAGTATGAATTACTTATATTAATTACTTATATTAATATGCTCTTCAATTGAATTAAAAAACTTTTTTTTTAACATAATTCCATTCGAAATTAGATCTGAAGGAATTAATTTGACGCAATATAAAGCCAGATTAATTTTTTGCTTGTTTTTCTCAGACGGGCTCAAATCCAAGTTCTGGCCGTTTCGAGGGTCGCTCATCTCATCGCAGTTATACATACAACGAGGATAACCATCATGGTAATAACAATCAGCAATTTCAGCAGCATCAGCAACAGCAACAAGAAAATCCAAAGACGATGGTCCGCAGTGAGAGTGTCAGTGAAGAGTGTCTCAGTGATCGCTCGGGAAACAGTGTATACCGGAAGCCATGCCACGACTCGAGGAAGACTTCGAGATCAGGCTCGAGACCAGAGAGAAACAGTGATGACGTCAGTGACCTCAGGAGCAAACCGAATGCCAGTGCGGAGACGGCGAAACACTTGAGACAGTACAGTGATTCCGTGGTGGACAGTGCTACGAGTGTAGACGATTTGTGCGATAACCTGAACGCTGCTTCTGTTAGCGGCAACGAAGGGGAAGCCCGGGATGCCGTCACTAGGCTGGAGCCGCGTGGGCTGCTTGCCTTTCACAGGTCCGGCGCGCCCTACAGGAGTGCCTCCTTCGGCCAGGTGGACTTTAATCAAGGTAAGCTTCCGTATGCTGCAGAGATTTGCAGGCTGAGCTCATTAGAGGCGTCTTGCGAGCTAGGCTTAATTAAACCAATTACAGCAAGATTGATATGCAGATTGCGTTTACTGTAAGATTTACTCTATCGGCATCATGTTAAGCAGAAAGGAAATCGAAGATGTCCTCACGTGCGATTAAGTAGAGTTCTTTGGCTATATAGTTTGGTCGAATATTTGAAAAATAAAATGTTATTTTTGAATATTTGACTATAATGCGGACAATGCTATTTTCATCCTCGAAGTTCTTCTCTTAATCCACGATCTACACGTGTCTTCGTAAGATACTTTTGGAAACGCGGAACTAAACGCCACGGTGACAGTCTTGTATTAGGTTTCAACCCTGAACTACATACCGCAGTAGTTTAGGTTGCATAATGGAAGACTAGAAATAAGAAAAGCACAAGTGCAGCTGTCAACAAGGTTCGAAATTCTAATGACAGTAATAGTATTTGATATCCTTGATCTGTATATGCGTACTATCTGCTTAGATTGTCACAAGGTTCCAATCGCTTCGCGATATATTTATATCTTTAAAAAGAATTTTTTATACGTCCTCAATATAAGACTAAATCCGAGACTATTTTACTGAGATAAATGAAAAAGGAAAAGATAGTTCTTACACAAATTTATCAGTACAATAATTTGATTGTATCTTTTTGTAAAGATTAAAAACGATTTTATTACTAAATATTAAATTAATTTAAAATTAACTTAAATTAATTTATATTTATTACAAATATATTATTTAAAATAATAACAGTTATAAAAATAATAACAGTTCATATAATTTAAATAACAATATATAAAAGTGAGCAAATATTGTGACGATACCAAAAGCATGAAAAAGCGACGCCTCATTGATAAGCCGGAAACACTTTACACTTCCGCAGCAACAAATCTTTTCAGACACCTTTTACGCACGAAAGACGAGCTGCGAGGACAGATAACCAGGTGTTCTGAAATATCGTTGCCAGAACTCTTCTGTGTTTGCCCAAATCTCTTTACGCGAGCGGACGTAGAAGTCAAATCTACTTATCTGACTTTTCTGTTTATGTACAGAGCTTGAATAAATTTTATTTGTTCATGATATGTGTTCAATGCAGGCTGCATTTTTTGTAATTATTATTTTAACTTGGAATTTCTAATTTATCTTGAGTATTTGCAATTGTAATTAACTATCCAATAAAATGTACTCAAATTTATACGATTTTAATTATTAAAAAATCAACGAAAATATGGAAAAATATCCATTTATAACGATTTGGTTCTTTTAATGTTGAATTTATATTTTTCATAATTCTATCTTTTTAAAAACAGTAAATAATGATCTCTATGCTTATAAATAGTAAATCAACAGTAAATAAACGTCATAATTAGCAAAACATTGTTCTTGATTTAGAATGTTGAAAGTAAAATTTGGCAAAATCGCATTGATTTATTTCCACAGTTTAATTGTACAGAATAAAATTTTCTATCATACATGTCTTAATCGGTTAAGCACGTTCCGTGAAACTCCGCCAATGAAGTGCGCGCTTCTTCTCGTGATCTCTCATCTCGCACAGTCTGTTTGTTATTATTGGAATGGTCCTCCACCTCCTCGGCCTAAGAGCACTGCCAAACTTACGTGACACTCGAGGAGGTAATTAGAATTTTCTCTCTACGTCTCTCGTCTTCTCTCATGACCGAGAGGCGGTTTCACTATTGCTTGGTGCAAGAGTACTCAAATTAGTTGTTATCGAAAACGCTCGTAATATGCATCTCTGGAATACATCAGTCGAAAGCTATCTGTAGAGGTCCACTTGAATTTGTTCTGAAAGTTTTTTTTTAATGCAGTTAACAGTATAATGTACAAATAGTAGCAGTATGTTCACGTATTTTGGACTAAAATCTAAATCTGTCTTATATCTTTTCTATTATTTACTTCTCCATTTTTTTTACTTCTAAAAAAAAGTTTTGTCATAATTTATTTGTATTATTACTATTCGAAAAAAATATTTTATTAAATTTAGTAATAATACATTCTATTTTTTTTTACTTTTTGAAGCTTTATAAGAATTAAAAATCTTCTCTACATATAAGATAATATATAGATTCTAGAATTGATATATAGATTCTAGAATTGATTATTTTATTGCAATGAACGTAATAATTTTTATTCTGTATTATCCAGGTGGATTTTCTATTTACCATATAATTACATTAATTTTACAATATTAATATTGGTTCTTATAAATATTGGTTCTTATAAATATGATTCGTGTAATATTTTTTTGTTAAATACTGTAAAAATACTTTGAAATAGAACAGATGTATAAAAATAAACTTTCTAACCATTCGTAATTTTCTGCAAGATGCAGATTTTACTTTCAGCGCAAACTCGCACTTTCCTCTTCCAGCGAATCGGCAGAAAACTCAACCGATCGTAACATCTAATCGCTCCGAAACCAAAGACATTCGAGCGAGCACGTTACCTCGTCGTCGGGGTGATGTCACTCCAGGTACCACGACACCTCAAAACAGCCCCAATCGACAGAGTCCAAGGACATCGACGCCCAGCGTTGACAGCGCCGTCGGCTCTGCCGAAGGTCTGGGTGTTTCTCAGCAAGGAAATCACGAGGAGATTCGACCTAGAAGTGATGGTTCAGACAGTCTGGCAACTTCCAGTGCACTCACCAGTCCAGAACCACTAGTTCCGGAGACGAATCAAATTGAGCCCAGGGTTGAAACGGACGCGCCCACTGTTGAACTCGTTGGTCACGAGACCGTGTATCCTATCGTCGAAGGAAACATCGTGGAGGAAACCATTCAAAAAGGTGAGATTTTGAGAATAAAAATATTTATCAATATGGCATATAATATTTATTATTATTATTTGCTATATATAGATCTTAATATCATAAAATTACAACTGCCTTTAATTTAAGAAAAAGAGATTGAGAAAAAATATATTTTCATAATTGTTAGAAATATACTTTATTTATGTTCTATTTTATTTTATTATTTAGAGGAAGAAATTATACTTTCTACAATCGATGTTCGTTTTTCAACAATTAGAGTTTATTATTTTGTTATATCATTATATCATTATATTTTATATTTTACTTAGAGTTTTATTTATTATTATTACATTAATTTCTAATTTCCATATTATTTTAATAAAAAGAATCGCGTGTGCTTTTCTTAGTACATCTTAGCGTAATCTCGAAGAAAAGAAAAGCAAAGTTTCCCCTCACGATAGTGGCTCGATTGTATGCATGAGAGAGATATCTCAGTAGGATATAAAACGGAAATACACTCGCGTGGGAGTCCACGAGTGCGCGAGCGAAATCTGCTCACCCGAATTTCTCGCGCGGCGTTGCTCATCGCGAGGAAACAACGGCAGGAAGCGAACGATGAACAAGGCGATGAAACGATAGTCGCGACGACTTCCTCGTGATACTGTCGTCATCAGTTGAGAAATTCGCGTCGGTTTATCATTTATTGTGAATAGAGCGTGGTTCTAACCATATGAAGGCGGTCGTATGTGAAGTCATCAATGAAGATGGCTATAACTCAATGACGCTCAAACGTCTATTTCCAACTCTGGCACCCACCGTTCTGAAAATAGTGCCGGCGCAAAATAACATGAAACTTGCGTGCACCTTTGTACCCGTGCTCCTGTCGATGCACCCAAAATAGTCCTCGTTCTCTCCAACGTTTCCCGACCCCCGCATTATGCTTTATCCATCGTCTCTGACATCGTGATATATATAATATGAACTTGATTTGATTCCATGTTAATAAATTCTGTTCTTCTGTAGGCAATAAATTCTAATGCTATTTCTTTAATTCAATTGGGAGAAAAATTAAAATGACTTTGCAATTAAACTCAATATTGTTAAATTTAATCATTAGTGGTCTTTTAATCTAAAGTTTAAGAAAAATTGAGACACATGTTTAAAATTATTTTATAAATGATATACATACACAAACAAATTAATTTTTTATAATATATTAAAAAAAATTTGCTTCTTACAAATTAAATAAAGATCACTTTTATATAGTATTAGAGGCGGATAAAAACGTAAGAAGGATTGTAGGACTTAGAGCTAATAAATTTTCGGCTTCTTAGCAGAAGTATAATCAAGTCAGAAGATATGCGCCTAAGAGAACGCCTAAGAGTTTACTTCTGTTTTTATATTCTAGTCTTAAAATATATATCTTAAAATATAATCTTTAACTATACAAACGTTTCGAATCAAATTCACCGTATAACTTTAAACAATATATTTGCTTTATTGTGAAAATTTGAAGTTTGGAGTTTAAGTTTCGTTAGTTTCAATATAAATTCCTATTTTTCTAATTGTATTACTGATATTACTAGAAATATATCAATATTAATCAATTTTAGTATAAATAGGCGATTAAGAATGACAGACTCGTGAAAATGACTTTTTAGAAACCAGGATAGAACCGCACGAGGTGATCATCACACCACCTCCGGAGGAGCCGCGACTGAGTCAAGCGAGCGAAGGCAGCGAGGCGCCGAGCGAGACGCCCTCGGAGGCGTCCTCGCCATCCGGCAAAGCGAGACGATATCGGGGAGACACTAGCAAGAGGAGGAAGGGCGTGTACATAACTCAATGGCCAGAGCCTTTGGACGCGGACAGGAACAAGCTGTCGGCTCAGAGCAGCGAGGAGAGAGACGAGCCACCTGCGACGCCCAGCGACCTGTCCGACTGCGAGGGCCACACGCCTCGAAGGTAATCGGAGAACTTACCCATCGAAATAGAACGGAAGTGCGCCTGACATGAACACGCAACGATTTAACATATTCTTTTTCCATTCTTGCGTTAATAATAACCTTAGCAAGGCAGTTTCGAAGTTTTATATGTAAAGCAAAGATAATCTTTACGTTTCAATTGTTTCGATTTGGCTTCTTTTAAGAAAGAATTCTTTTATGGAATTCACATTTTAATATTTTTGAACTTTAAAAGCATTTGAAAAGTTTTTCATAAACCATACACACAAATGTGTAACATTTAGAAAATTCTCTTTTATTTTTTGAAAATATAAACTTATACGTTTCTTCATATTTAGTTCATGTAACAGTTTTATGTAATATTTTTGAACTTTAAAAAATTTGAGAAGATTTGTCATCAGTCACAACCACACACACACACACACACACACACACACACAAACATAACATGTAACATTTAGAAAATTCTCACTTATTTTTTGAAAATATAAACTTATTCTTATCAAAATGTTAATTGAAATGAAATGTTTCTTCATATTTATATAGTTCAAAAATTTTGATTTCACCGAAAGCTTTTGTTCAAATCCTTAATGTACATATCACTTACAGATATCTGTAAATATTAATATTTTCTTCTTTTTACATTAAGGTACAGCAAGAGGCCCCTTCGCGGACCCTACGGACAGATGCTGGAAGCCGAGATGGCGAAACCGCGTACTACCGATATCGCGCTCGAAGAAGGTCTTCGTCCTCGTAGAAAGATCTCTGCAAATCTCTCATACAACGCGAGCAGCAATAACAACAGCGGTTCCGAGCCGCCCACGCCTTGCCACCATCGGACGACCTCCAGTCCGACCAAACTCGAGGGACTTCCGGGGCCGAGTCCTGAGCTGCTCGCGGAGCTGCTGAGAGGGTCCTCGGAGAGGGTGGCTCGCGCACCGGCGCATCGAAACGTGAGTCAGAGATTATCTTGCTTCGATATAAATTGCCGGTTACAATGCCCCGGCTACATTTCGTCCATTTTTCGCGATATGACCGAGATAAGAGCAAGGGAGGACCGTAAAGTATCCGCACGATTCAGCAGTGCAGCGCATTTGTTATCGAGACATTTGATGCACAATGCACGCTCCTTTTGATTAATGAACAAGCGAGTTCCTCGGAAAATTTTTTCTTGCACGTTATACGATATTATTACATCAAGGTTTTGTATAAAGTAAATGCGGTTATTTATTTTAAATTATTTTATGAGATATTCTAAAGTTATGAAATTTATTGAATCGTTTGTTTAAAAGTTAATTTTTGAACAATAAACATAAAAAGATAATTAATTATATTATTCATTCATTTAATATTCTTGTAATATCATTCTTCTCTGTAGGAGAGAAGTAATTTATTTATATCCTACTTTGAATCATGAATATGACTGACTGGTTCTCGTCGACAAATACTTCATGTTAAACGTATAAATCTCGAGAAGAGACGGTCACATTTCGCTCTAAATGCGTGGCATGAATACGAGCCAAAGAATTCTGACTCCGCTTCTTCCTCGAATTTCGCTTCTTTTCTAAATATCGTACAAAGACGCTGATCGCAGGCTTATCTCCCTGTATCGCTGACTCGTGCATCAGCGTTGTAACATCTGGCCGAGAGGCCACGCAAAGGTAAGCGCCGGTAAACTGAAATCTACAGTCCAAGCGAAACGAATAGTTGTGCTGGCGTTCGCGCGCTTGTTCGACTACACGCCGAAAACATAATCTAATAATAATATACGGCCATATTTCTCAGATGAGTCCATGCCTTGGCCAGTGCACTCGACGTTAGTATAGAGTCCCTATACGATTCTGGCACAGCGGGGGCGTGTACGTAGATATTCCTGGCGGGTTAGGCGTACCTGGGGACCGACCGGTCCTCAACATCAATGCGATGATTCGCCACGATCGTCTTGGCGCAATCTCCGCGACCTTGCGCGGTATATACTGTTATCATCCTACCTTGAAACAGTTTTGGTTTTTTTTCTGTAGATTTCTTCAACAAATCTGTTTTATTTATCAGCAAAACTCAATTATATTTTTGCTATACATTAAAAAAAAATTGAATTAATACATTTTTTTATGTAAAACAATATATTCTGAAAGTATTTCTAACGATATAAAAGTTCAGCGAAATTAATAAAGAAATTAATGAAGAAATGATTAGGGATTTAAATTAGAATAGAGAATTATATTATTTTTTTAATTATTTTTAAATTATTTTTTAAATTAAAAATAATGTGACATTGTTTAAGAAAAGCGTAATAATCAAAGTAAAAAATTCCGCGTTGGAATGTTCTCTGCTATTGAATTCTATTTCACGAGATAACTCACTCTATTTACTAATTCTATTTGCAAATTATGTCAGATTAAATTAGATTTAAGCGACATCGAAGGATAACATCGAAGGACTTTCCGAAATTATGTCTAAACATTTTCGATGATTTTATAAGTTTGCACCGTTTCTCTGGTATATTTCGTGGTAGAACTTTACACAATTCTGATGTGCTTATGCAATGCACGCGTCCTCTACGTTTGCCGTTTAGAAAGAACAACTAAGAACCGCGGGCTCGTTTTATCCATGAGTCCTTGGTAGCCGCAAATATATCACTTAAAGATGTCGCCATAACTTAGTCACGTTCTCCATGCCGATTAGAAGTCAAACGAATCCTCACGATGCAGTCAATTTGTTCGTGATCGTAGATCGTAGGGTATTGAGCGTGAAATGTTAAAACGTTTGTAGCTATCAGTAATAAAGTTCAATTGATTTTATAGTGTTTCAATGTTATTTGCTAAACGTAACACGTGAGAACTTCTAAATTTAAGAAAACTGAAATAGAAATGTGTGTTTCGTAAATTTTACTGAGATTACGCTGAAAAGTTAGAGCCGCCAAATGTTCATATTTTTTATTAAATTATATTTTACTTATTACATTAAATTAGGCACCGATTTCAATCATTTCCGCGTCGATTCCCAGAAAGCCCTTATATTAATATATAAATATTATATTTAAATTTATTATTTAAAAATGTATGGCAATCTGAAATAGAAATAATGTAATTTAAATGTAATTTCATCTAAAATGAATCGTAAGTAAAAAGGTCACGTAAAAAAATTATAGGAGGTTGAAAAGATTATTTCTATTCACGTGCCATATTAAAAATAGATTCGCAGATATGCAGTCGATTTAACAACGAGGAATGCATTTCTCCTTAGCGGAGGAGATATTCCATGAATTTCTTTGCTAAGATTTAAAGCACGACTGAATTTTAATACGAATGATGCGGACGAAGATTAATGAGGATTTTCGAAGAATTTATATCGTATTGCGACGATACACACACGGCGGAAATTAGTCACGGTGAAAGAAAGCAAAGTTGTGTCTGCTGAGAGAAAGCAGAATTGTTTATGACGCAAAGTGGAATGCATTTACCTCGATATCTCTGTGTCCGCCAGTTATAGTCATCGCGACGAGCGGGATATTCGCGAATATCCTTGGAGACGTTTTTATATTTGCAACGCGAGACGGAAACATGCGCCGATATCCAAAGGTATCAATTGTGCATTTGTACGCAGTCGCGTTTTCATCGGAGAGAGAGCAGTGAACTATTTCTTCCGCGAAGAGACCTTCCGTCGACGTCATGTTTACCGTTGACGTCACTACGCCCAGGCATCGTGAATTTTGCGTTCCATTCATGAAATCTCCGAGAGCGGAGAATGACGTAATACTAAACACCTACCGTCGTGTAAAGCTCACAAAAACTCATTGTTGAGTATTTTATATAAGAATCTTTTCAATGTTTTACTATTACACAAAATCCAGTCTTATTTTTGTAATACATCGACTGTACATTTCGCATTTTTATCAGATAATTATTACGAAAAAATAC
>NW_017259281.1:1901563-1926149 GCF_001594045.1 Atta colombica | reverse complement strand
ATGAAAGAACGTATAATTATGAAAAAATGTAATTCAATTTCTTAAAAATTTTGAAAATAATTTTATATATAAATTTATACACACATAAATTGGATACAGCTTTTATTTCATATTTTCCTCTTTATTTTATTCTTACTAAGAAAAAAAGTATTTTAAATATATTTTATACATGATTTATTATAATATTTATTCATTCAATCAATATTCGGCTTCTTTAATATTGAAATAACGAAGCGCAGTAGCGTACGTCCAAGCATTCCGACGATATATTCTTGAAGTAGCAAATTTCCCCAGACGTGATGGAGTAGTATGCACGGTACCGGGAGTACAAATTCGTTACTTTATTGACAGTATTATCGGTAGAAGTTTAGAGAAACTGCGGCCCCAACGGCAGAAATTCGACGCGCGAGAAAGCGCGTCGGCGCGCGAGAGATACACGACACAGAGTATAATGAAAGGCTCGTCGGCTGGCCATAAAGTTTCGAACAATAGCGTAATCGTGGTTCCATTGACTGTTAAGAGGTGCGGACACGACTAGGTACGTGGGTGGTATCGGTAGGTACCGACTTTTATTACTCCGCCAATTGTATATCAGTCTCTCCGGAGTAGACTGTAAAGGAATCTCGTGCACGCGCGCGATATTAAATGTATTTACGTTCGATATTGTTGCAACAATTTTCAAGACTTGGACAAATTCCTTAACAGAATCTTCTTTAAAATCGAAACGATATAAAAATATTGCAAGTTGTGTTTGACATCTCTATTGACTTTTAGATTTAATACAGCTTTGTTTTCTGTAAGATTTCTTTATTTTATTTCTCAATAATTTTTTAAATTTGATAAAATGAACGCAATTAAACTGTTTTATTTCTAAATAGTATTATTTTTTCTGATGCTATATAATTTTATTATTAAATATTTTATAAATTTTCTTGAATCATAATTGACAAGAGTGCTTTCAATTTAAAAGAATTTGAATTGATTGTTCTCTCTCGATGCGCGCAAATAGGAACGTCCATCATAAATCAGTAACGCGTTGCTTTCGCAATACTCCGCGACATTTCGATCGGATCGAAGAATGATCGTGAAACTGCAGCATGATGCATTTATATGCGAGGCCTCGTGGCAGGCCAGGATGTTGCCGGATAATCTATGAATAAACCGACTAGTGCAACGCGCGCGCACTAAGTAGTTGCACCATTCGCTGCGGGGCATGTTACCGGGAAATATTTAAATATTTAACTTACACGATGGTATAAACCACTTGGCCGGCTGATGCCTGTAGTTTCGCAAGCGCGAGCACTCGCCGTTGCGCGATATTTAATTCGATCGAATCGACCTTAAGATCATGCACAAGGCACTTCTGCCTGTTGTGAGTAAACAGAAATGCATTTTCGAGTCGTTCGAGCCTCAACCCATAAATGTGCGTAACTTTATTATCATGCTGTGAACACAAACCTATATGTTTGCTTGTACGTTTGCGTAATATTTTATATTGGTTATACTTTTGTGTGTATTATTCTGAAAAAATGCGAAATCAAATACTTTAATATCGGCTGTTAAATCTAATAGACTTTTTCCTTTTATTTAAAATATTTTTGTTTTTTTTTTAAATATATCATTTATATTTTATATTATTTAATGCTTGTTCTTCTTTTTCTCTTTATTGAAGACTTTGTCCTGTATTTCGATATTAAGGAAAAATGTTCTTTAAGCAATATATTTTTATAGTACATGCAATGTGATACTATTTGAAATAATTATTAATTAAATTCTTGACAAAGAATGAAATGCTTCTCAAATTCTCGGCAATTCACAAATGAATAATATAATATATTTCTGAATATAAATTGTGAAACATATTTAATTAATATTTTCTTTTATGTTAAAATATGTTTGACTATTTGTGTAGGTAATGAAAAAATATCTATGTGAATTCACGAGTCAGAGAGAGTAATTCGCGTACATAATTTACACACGATGAGAATACAATACAACGTAACATGTTGCATTCTGCAGCAGCGCGATAAACTCTCTAAATGTGCTTCCAAAAAGTACGAAGCGGCGTTTCGATGTTCGCCACAAGCTTGGGCGCAGACTAAACAAGCATCGTCGAAATAAATATAGGCCGCAGGATGTTGCAAAAATGTGATAGAATAATCCAGCGAGTGTGCGTGCCAAGCCCCAATCACGAGCGCATTCCGCTTTAAGAAAAATCGTCGACGTTTCATCCATCTTGATGATACTCATGTACGACCTTTTGATGTAAATCACGTCATCGTTACTATTTTTTCATTTCAATTTTTTCATATTTAAATATCAAAATGTTCTTTATAATTCTTTCCTGAGAAATTATGAGAAGCTGAATTAAATTTTTAATTAAGTACTGCATTGTTTATTATACTGTACTGTAATTATGCCATATTATGTTTTAGTATTTTTTTTATTTTTAATTATTAAATTATTTTTATTATAATTATATTCATTATATAATAACATGCTACTAGTCGAATTGGGAGGATGCTTGTATATAGGAGAGTATCGGAATATAGGAGATCCGAGTTCCGGCCGTAATATTCTTCGTAATAAATTATTTACAATTTCTATTTATTAACCTCAAATCATTAATAGCTTTCTAAGATGCTAATTACTTGCAACAATAATGTTAAATTGCTTGTCAATTAAATTTGTGATATTACTATTCCAGCTTCGATTTAGGACTGTGTTTCAAGTCCAACAAATAAGTCTGACGCACAGTTAGCTTCAATTGAAAATTGTATAAACTCACAAGACATATATTAGGCACGGAAAATCATCTTTACGAATATGACGTTTTTCATTCATGTCAAATTGTTTTTGATATAGTTTATATTAATATATGTGCGAATGCAATATTTATGAGTCTTTTAAACACAGTTTAAATAATTCTGTTATAAAGTTATAAAAGATAAAAAAAATTTCTCCCAATAAAATCAAA
Source organism: Atta colombica (assembly GCF_001594045.1). NCBI lineage: Eukaryota > Metazoa > Arthropoda > Insecta > Hymenoptera > Formicidae > Atta > Atta colombica. The sequence continues at coordinate 1,923,172 of NW_017259281.1, read as the reverse complement.
ATCTATGATGATCTTTTAATAACATAAAATACTGAGATTTGATTTAATGAGATTTACGTAACCTTTAATAAAAAACGCGGGAGGTGTTTACAGATGATCGAGATTTATTCAGAGCTCTAATTTTTACTATGTTAATTAATCATTTAACAGAATTATATATTCTGTACCTGTTTGAATTTAAAAATAAAAAAATTGAAAAGGTCTCCTTTCTTTCCGCTTTGTACTTAATGATTCCCATTGGAATGCATTTCTAACAACAATAGTTGTGCCGTTTCGGATGAACGAGCGCGGGTGGCGGAAATAGTGGCGGAATTGAATAAAAATTCTTGTTATCGAATAAAAAAGAAACGTTGTCTTAATATAACTATTTATTACAGAAAGTATTCGAATTTGAACCTTCAAGAGCTTATCAATTTGTTCGTCTGTTGCTGGTAAACACAAAAACCGCGCGTCTCCGTGAAACGACGTAGCCAGTCGGTCATTGTTCTCGCATGCTCGGCTTGCATAAATCGTACGTTCAACTTCTTTAACGGAATCTTCACGTGGACGAGTTTATTCGGGCGTGAGTCCAGGCTCGCCGCGGCGCGGGGACGCGCTCGCGGTCGCGAGCGTGTGAGCGAGCGCACCTTGGAGCGAGTTTACGGGCCAGAATGCCGCTCGGCTATGAATTAGATCTGTTATTTGAAAGAACAAAATGCACGGTTACGCGCGAACGACTTGAGAGCCGTAGTCCCGGTCGAACATCGTCGTAAAATCGAATCGCATCTGTCGGCAAACGTGCGACTTAAATTTAAATGCGTCCGACGATCGTTCAGGACGACATTAAACGGTATGCTAAGCTTTAATTTCAAGCATGGTATAAATTGTGAACATTCTCAGTTTTTTGCAATATTTAATTTTATTTTTAATTAAATTTACGATAATTCTATTAATAATTTACGATTTTTACGTTTGAAAGAGAAATAGTGTCTTTTTCTTTTAATTTTAATCGCGGTTCTAATTTTTCATCTTTTATTAGTTTTAAGAATTAGAAAAAGACGAAGAGTAAGTTGAACCAGTTAAAGTTAACTCAGGTAACATTTATTGATTCATATATGTTTTACATACGTCTTCTAAACGTATCTAATGTTTAAGAAACGTATATAAAACATGTACTACCGGGGAATCTACATTGGTAGAAATAGTCATAAGTCGCGAAAAATAAATTAAGCAAACCACGGATTTTATTGATATATTCAATGGTACATAGATTCTAAAGAGAAGTTTCACGATGCAAGGCGATACCTTCTCATGGTTTTTACAGCACGAAATATATCGTAAAATGTATATAAATATTATCTATAAATAAATAATAAATATAGATACTATAGATAGTTATAGTGTAACGCGATGGTAACAGATCACATCAGACCATATTGCGTCTTGATTGCTTTGACGTATTTCTGCATAATTGAGATTGAATATATTACTCGACTGAGAATATAGAGAAGGCCTATTAATTTAACCTATTTAATCTCTCCTACGTAATAATGTAATAGAAAATTAATTTTGGAAATAAATTAATTTTTAATTCTCACGATGGATATACAATTTTTATTATTTATCTATTTATTGTTCTATTTATTATTATTATTATGTATTTATTCAATCTAGATTGCTTCATTGATCGAAATTGGTTCTTAAATTTAAGATCGTATTAAGTATAATTTAAGATGTTATAAGCCAATTACAAAGCAGTATTAATATCTTAAGATATTACTTAAGATGGTCTTAAAATAAAAACAAACTATGAATAAATATCAGTCTATATTTTGTTTCATTGATCTTATAAATGGACAGAGATGTGTTCGTTGATCCATTATATTACATTTTTTTTTTCAAATGTGTCATATCAGTTTATTATTCTTTTCTTCAATAGCGCATTTATATTATTGATTTTCATTATAATTTTTTCGATATTATTGATGAAGAGTTCTGTGTAGCACAAAACATTCAGTTTAATAATTAAATGTAAATTTTTATTTTTACTTTTAAATAAATATTACGTTTGACACTTTAAATTGCTTGCTTTATTTTGATTTTGTTTTGTTTTATTATGGTTAGATATATAAATACTAACACGAGCTTGATCCACGATACAATCACATTGGTCTCTTTCCACTTGTCAGTAGATCAATAAAACAAGACAAAAAGTTTACATTCAGGTTAAATAAACAAGAAGTAATAATAAATAAAACAGATAAATAATAATAAATAAAATAGATAAATAATAAAAATTATAAATCCATCCATAAATTAAAACGATTAAAAATAATATGTTAACGTTTGAAATTAATTTTTAATAACATTAATTTTGGAATAGTAACAATCAGAAACGATCTCCGCCCAAATCCGGCATTAAGGACCTGTTGCACAGTAACGAGGTTCGAAAGGGTTAACCTGGCGCTTCAATGCAAGGTCGCGTCTCGTTTTCTCGTAGGACAAGGTCGTAGGCAAGGAGGGGAAGGGCGGTGGCGGTGATGCAGGATACGGCGACGGAGCGCGTGTAATCCACGTGAAAAGTACGCGCCGGCGTCCTGTAACGCCCGGCTTCCGTCCTCTCCACCGCCGCTATTCTCTTGGACATCGATCAGCTTCCTGGTAGCTGTGCGACGGGTCGCCAGTTTCAGGCGTAACGCCGCGTCTAACTGTTGCTCCTCGCGGAAAAGCTGCGGCAGGACAGCACGCGGAAATCGCTGTTTCGCGATCACTCTCGATTCCAATATCGTGCTTGATAAATCAGACGTGCGTATAAGAAAATATTATTCTTGCAGAACGGTTTGTAGACCTTTTTTTTCTCCCTCGAGTTATAAAAAAATCTCAATAAATCAATAATAATAATCTGCACGATGCTACGACAGGTAGCTAGCAGATAACACGGGACCGATTATCGTGAGTGTCTCGGTCTACACGATTCCGGCACTTCGCGCGAAAGGTTCGATGTATGCTTTATATGTCGAGGAGCAATCTCTCGATGTTAATCTCAAATCATCCAAACTCGTGAGTAATTGAGATTAGATGTGTTATTCGATTATATGAAAAAAGAATTCAGAATTATTTGTTACGAAAAAGTTTTAGTTTAACAATAAATGTCGTACGCGAAATGTTTTAGCGACCTTTATTTCGCGCGCCATTTATTTTGTGCAACATGATGAGATTAGAAAGGTGAATTGTATTGCCATCGAATTAAATGCTTCAAAGTTATAGAAATAAACGATTTGACTTACAGATAAATTAATAGATACCGTACATTTCTTTTTGATGATAAAACAACACTTCTGTCAAATGCAGCTTGCTATAATATTACGCAATAAAGCTTTAGGTAAATTGTGTGAAGTTAAATAATACATTCTCGCATTAAATAAACAATCCTTTCGTAAATAAGAGTATATTCTGAAAATATCGGTGAATCGCAAAGTTATTAGCATTTTATATTTATATGCGATGGAAAATTCGGCGGGGAGGAAATAAAACAAGTCTGGTACGTTTGTTAGAAATCGACAATACATCTATTGTTACTCGAGAACAGAAGCGACGATTACCTCGTTCGAATCGAATTAAATCCTTGATCAATGTAATCGTTTTACGTTATATCATCCCTCGATTTGCTTGTGCGGCATTATATCATCTTATGCCATCCATTTGTTTCGTTAGGTTAAAATAACCATAGCCAGAGTTGTGTATACATGAGATACGGCTGTCAAACATAGTCCAGGTATTGCTCCGCTTTGATTTACGATCCTTTTTTATTCTCTCTTTCTCTCTCTTTCACTTTCTCTCTCTTTTTGACGAGAATTGAAGTAACGCAGGCGACCGGGTGCAATTACAGACGCGTCGCGACGCCTCCGTCATGCGTAACAGGTTGTAATTTCATTCGAGCCTCGTCAACGTGCAAACTTACGTTGAAAGTGTTTACTTGCGATCGCGTGGCACTCTAAAGCGACACGAAAGTGTACGGATAAGTACCTGTAAGTAAATGAACGTTTTTCAACTCGTTTAAGCACGGTTGCACGCGCGCAACTGGTCAAGCTCTTAATGATCAGATGTTTAATATATTTCGTTATATTGAGCGATTGCCATACAATTTTTTTTCTTTCAAATTTCTGTGACTTCCAATAAGTTCTCTTCTTACGATACAGCTAATATAATAAAAAATTAATATTTTATTGTATTGAAGTCTATTTATAATTTAAAAACTAGGATAAGGCCTGCATTTTTTCATCATTAAAATTTAATTCGTAAAACTTTCTGAATTTTTAATGATTTATAACATAATTATACGTGTTACTTAATTTGATTCTAAAATTTTTAATATTCTTTTCTATCTAAATTACGTAATACTATTTTTAGGAAATGATTGTACTTTTTTTATTATATTTACTATTATATTTAGTGCTATAAAAAGAATAGTGATAGGTAATTGTACTCTATTATACTATATACTATAAGAAATATTATTAAATATATGGTTTTATTATGAAAGGATAAAATGTAATATAATGATTTTTTCTGCAGTTGTTGAGTTTTTGTGGAAAATTCTTAATTATTCCGTGCACGTATCTAAGAGTTAATCAAATAATGTCAATCACTTTATGTCACTGGAAAGCTACGCTCGAATTAGCTGTGGTCCCTTCAGACGAGCTTTATTCAATTTTTCATGCATTTCAAGATCTCTTATATTTTTATATTTTGTGTTTACATCAAGATTTTTTATTTCTTGTTCTATTCTAACTATGATATTTATTTCTTTGAAACCAAGTTAGAACTTATCATGCAAATCGAAGAATTGTCAAAACGTCGCGTCCGAATATCGGAATGATTTTTCTTCTTCGACACGTTTCAGTTTCAGGAAATGTGCGTTTCCTTTTCTCTATGTCATGACTACATCGCGAGAACATCTATCTCTGACCTTGAATCATCTCGAAATTCCGCAAATGAATTGCAACGAAATCCTTTTGCATGAATCTATTTCTTAAATTTATTTAAAGTGTTTATTAAAGCTGATCGATGTTTTACATAATAATGAGACAAATAGATTTTTCTGCAATTTTCACAATTCATTTTTTCAACAATGCAGTGAAAAAAATTCAATAAATTTTAATACATATTTCTTTGAGTACTGTAAGTAAACAATTATAGTAAATAAATGTTTACTCAATAAAAAAATGATAGTTTCAAAAATGATAGTAATTAAATTAATGATTTTTATATCAAATAAATATATGTATATGTTTATATTTAGTAAATATTTATTCGAACAAATATTTATTAAAATTTAGTATTCGTTTCAATGCGATTGTCAATGAGTTACATTAAGCGTATAATTTACTCTAGTTAAAAACAGAATATTAGTCTATCAGATTTTAAGCGCTTAATTACTACAAAAAAATATTGATAACAATTAAACTGTTCCATCTGGCGGTATCTGTCACGTGTACGCATAGTGGCATAAAACTAAGTGCTTGCATAATAGAGTATCGCCTTATATAATAGAATTACAGTCACGTAATAAAATCAATTGCAACTGTCTATTAGCAATGTGCTATTAAATAATTTATTTTTCTTTTATGGAATGATGGAATACAAACGCGTTAAAATATCTTCATTTTAAATTTTAATAAATAATATAAATTGTATAGAGAAAAGAAGGAGCATTTATTTCGTTAGAGAGTTTACGCGTAAAGCTTTTCTGTTGAAAAATCTTACATTACGTACTTTCTGCCGTTCACTATGGAAGATGAAAGCTCAGATGTAGGGATAAACGCCGAGTGTTTGTGATCTAACTGTACGACTAATTAGCAAAGGGAACTCACGCAATTAAGTGATCGCGCAACAGATGATTATGTTCGTGCGAGATCAAGGGGGTCATTATTGATTCCGTAAGTGAATCCAACCCGATAGAACGAAGAAAGATCAGAGTGTGAAAAAGAGAGAGGGAGAGAAAGAGCAGCGCGGATGAGTTTGCAAGCTCAGGGGACGAAGCGGGGGTCTTTAGTCACGATGCTAAATATAACGAGCGGCCGGTCGGCTCATACATGACGCGTTCGATGCGCGATCGTCCGGAGGCGCGAAAGCTCCGCGTGCAAATTCCCACGAGCTTTTAAAGAGACCCTGTCCGAGCGTATCGAGAGTAGGCGTACAGACACGCTGAGAGATACACAGCTTTTTTTTTCTCTCTCTGACACGCGCACCGATTTTGATACGACGCACGTACGAGCGCCGATGGATAGCCAAGCTCTTTTATCTCGAGCTGGAACTTGCGCAACTTTCGCTATACCGATCGTTCACGGTGATTGATGTTCAGGTTCAAAGTGTATTTTGTTCTCTCTTTTAATATGGGTTTTCTCTTAAAAATGACACTGTTGGAATTTCGCGAAAATCGTGTATTTTAACAATTAAAAATAAAGAAATGATACATGCGAAAAAGATTCTCGAAGAGTATCGTGATAGTCGATACAGATTGAGAATATAAGTATTTTTGTTTTCAATATGTATTTTATTTTTTGCATTGGTTTCTTGGAAATGCTTTTCATCGTGGAAATTTCTCGGAATTTACTATTAATTTTCTCAGAAATCTTATGTTAAATATGAATAGAGGTAGAAATATATATAGAAATGGCTGACGGGAAGGAAACATGCGGCTTTGCAATGTTAGTCATAAGGATCGATAGTCATTTGGAATATCAAACTTCTTTTTATGATAATTTTCTGAGAAGTTACACCATTAATTATTTCAATTGAAGATGAAAAATACGCAGTAAAGGCTATATTTTATTTTGTTTATATCATTTACGAGATTTATAAAATTTGAAAGCAAAGATAAATTATAGATATTAATTGTTGCTTTATCGATACAGTTTACCGAGTCGAGAAGTGTTCGAACACGATCGACTTGTTCATAGGAAGAGTCCAAGAATAAAACGTTTGAGTGCAGCTTTTACGTGCGGAAGCTTAAGAGCGCTACTTTGGTTTCGCCCCGGCGTTTCCGCCAAGCGGAATAGATTAAAGTGAGAGACCGGAAACGCACGAAACGCGACTGTATATTCTACAATTGGACGCGCTTCGCGGTACATTGGTTTCAGAAGATTGCGAAACTACGCACTTTCCGCGCGATCGCTCGGATTACTATGCAAGTGGAGGGCGTCAATGCTTACGAAATCTCAATACAGGTGGCCTACGTGGATGACAATGGACGCTGATCACAAGCTCGTCAGTCAGCCATCGGTGGATAGCGAGAATAACGAACGCGTCACCTCCGAGCGCGTGGGTAGTTCTTGTTTTTGATGTTTATAGACTAGGCACAGCTAATTCTGAATGAAAAAGCATTCCAAGCACCTTGAGTAAATGTTGAAACTTTTGACGTACTATACTGCAAAAGTACTTTTAAAATAATCTTAACTGTCTCATTTAAAAATCAGATACATCAGATCTCTTCTTTTTTAGCTTTTTCTTATTTTTAATTGTAATTATAAAATAGGTTCTTGTAAAAAATATACGTGTATAAAGAAATATTTATCTATTTCTATATTAAGTATGTTAAATATATTTATATCTTTATTTATAAATTAAAGACGTGTGGGATTTAGAAATGCAGGAAAAAAAGAAATATAAAAAATACAATTAAAAAGGAAAGGTATAATGATTAGAGATAAAAAGCCTTTGAGAAGAGTTTTGAGGTGAATTGAAAGCGCTTTATTACGTCATATATATTAATCATTCAGGGTTAAAGTACATCGTCTTTCGATGTCTTATCGATATGCATCCCAATGTCGACACAAGCCTCAATACCTTGCGGCTTGATGTCAATGTTGCATAACGACTATAATCAAACGCATCTAACATACACATGTGAAGCGTGCACGTGTACATCTTTCAAAAGCGCACGTGCGATCTTCATCACGAGACGATGCAATAATCGAGCTATGACAGCTGTGCTCGGTCGCCTCCCTCTCTTTCTCCATCTCGGTCAAACGTTTCCTTCTCTCGTAATGTCACTCAATGAGTACTCATCTTTTCTGATTGTCTTCTGTACGTTGCAGGACACGAGGACTCACGTGGTTGTGGAGCTTTACGATACGGAACGATCCTACGTGGAGGCGCTACAAATACTAGTCAATGTAAGTATATTTATTATTTTATTAATTGAATTGAATTTGATCGATTCTTTGTAAAATGCAGTTCTTTAGTAAACAAAAAAATCAAAATTCTAAAAAAAATATGTTTTGTTTAATTAAAATTAACTTGAAATTAATTAAACTACTTCTAATTATTTCTCTGACAATAATGATCTGCTGCTCATTTCTCCTTAGAAATATTAACTTAGTTTTTTCTAGAATGTAGTATACCTTTACATTTTTTAATATTTCTTTTTTTTTAATCTTTGATGTTAGTAATCGTATAATTTTTCTCAATTTTCGAGACTTTACTTGCAAGAAGGAAAAGATTAAATATAGGCAAATTAACTTTTTTCATAAGAAATATTCCGGACTAGAATGGTCAAGAGAGTCGATCGATCTTTCAAGTCGCGATGTTGAAAGAAACGGAGTTACACCGTACGTCGGAACTGCGATTCGTCCTTGCGTCTTGTAAACAAACACACCCCCGCTCGTTTATTCGCTTTGATTGAACAACATCTTCGCTTCAGCGAGTTGTTGCTCGTTCGATCTAAGTACGTCGTTGTTGTACGTCCGGCATGTTGTTTTCATTAAATTTCCATTCCCGACTTCATAATCGCTTTTCGTTAAACACCGGAAATAGGTTTGAATACCGGATTGCGACGAATAGTTACGGAAAACAATCGATTTATGCGCTTGCATAATATTACAAAAGACGCGATTAAACACATATCATTGTCCCTATTTTCAAAATTGAGAAATTATTATAAAAAACGATGCGCTACTAATAAATTTTATATTTCGATTTTTTGATAATGTGATTTTGATAATAAAAGTCATTATTTAAGTCAATGTTTCTCAAATTATTTTATAGTAAAATAGATTTATAATTTATTAAGAAAACGGAAAATTTATATATAAACATACGAGTTTATTTGGTTTATCAACATTGTTAATTAATATAAAGGTATGATATAATTAAATTTAAAATAAATTAATATAATAAAATAGAATTAAAATTTGAAATTATAACATTTATACGATGAAAATTTTACCATATCGCTTTTACAATAAATTCTGGAAAATGGGTTTAATTGATTTAATGTGATCGCAAATTAATAATTTACATAAAACTAATATATATAATAAAACGTCATGGTAAGTGGGTGTACATTTTTATATTCGAAATATAAAAACTCGCAAAAGAGAATCAGCAGTGAGCAAGGCATTAAATGCAACAGGCGGCAGGCCCACCCTATGCAAGGTCGCGTTGTACATATAATCTGATTTTGAACATGCGCTTGCGTCCTTGGTTGAATATTTTGTTTAATGGCACAATGCATCTAATATCCGCTGAAGGGCGAATCACGAAACTGATTATTCAATGAATTGCACAAGGCGACTGTATGTCAAGGTACCGCTTCGCTATTGCGGAATGATAATGATATTCTTTTATCTCATTTAAATCCGATTTCCCACATGGATATTCCACATACAAACAATTCCAGTTTGCATTCACTCAGTTTGCTTGTCACTTCTTTTATTTTCTTGATTTCAACTTCATTAAAATTAAAAGCTGAAAATGTTTTTTATTTTTTTTATTGTTATAGTCTCACGGATTTCATAATTTTTTAAAAATTGATTGCAATTTGCATTCAGGCATTTGAAAATATCAATATTTATGGAAGGAATAGAATTTTGCTACATAAATGTGTAATTTTTAATATATAAATTTTGGTATAAATATTTATAAATATTTATAAATATTTCTCTATTTATCCGGTATGTACTAACAAAAATATTATAACTTTTAACTTAAATATTATAACTTTTTTCACTTAATAATATAAATATAATATAATACATATAATATAATACATATTGTACAAATTGTAACAGTTACATTATTAAGCAGGAATTATAACGTTGATGTTATATCACTGTTATGTTATTGTATTATCATGCTTAGCACCGAGACACTATCGTTTTTAGATTATATCATCATTGATGTTTACTATGTATATATATATACATTATGTAATATAACATTACAATTAAACATTTTATTTGAATTGTACAGTATTTTATCTTATGTAAGTTATTTTGTTTTACCACTGAGGATAGCTCTATGCATGTCAAAACTTATACAGAGAATTAACTTAAATTTATTAAATACTCTAATAAAAAAATTTGTACAAAATTTTGTAATCTGTAGAGTGATCGAATTCATTAAAAAATATATTAATATAATCACAAGAACAACCAGCGTAGTTCATTGTTCTTTCTTATTACATTATCTTATTGATATAAATTTTAACTAGCTTACTAGGATATTTAATTTTTAAGATTTTAATAGTAAAAAATATTTTCCATTTTTTGTTGCTTTTTATTGAATTGATCGAAATTTATGGAACTTTTTCGAGCACATGTATGAGTCGCTCGTGATCGGAAATACACCGGAACACGTGTGAGACGCAAGTCACATTACGTGCAACGTGCGCCTGTACAATTGCACAGATTGCTGTCGGCGCTTTAATAAAAGCTATCTAGGCAAACATTGGCTGCAAAACTGATAAGACCGATTTTTATTTTAACTAATTACATTATATTTTAACTAATTATTGAGTTAAATTAATTATTAATTAATTATTGAATTAAACAATTACGTTGATATGTACAATGATATATATTGTCTGAAAATTATTACTAGATAATTTATCAAGTACTTTAATAAGTACTTTATGATAGGAGGATGCCTATCATTATTATGTATATCAATCTGCCTATTATCAATAATCACTTTAAATAATAATATTATGGATTCAGAAGTCAAAATTCCTTCAAAATTTCATTTCTCATCCTGAATGTAAAAAATATTTTTTGTAATACTTTTACGTACAAATAAAATATAGACAAATATATATATATATATATGGTAATATACTATATATAAAGATTACTTTTCAAATTTTGTTTATATATTCTTATGTTTATATTTTAATTTAATTTACATTTATTAATCTGGTAGTATAACAATATAATATAATAATATGATTTTTTTAATTAAAGAAATAAAGTTTTTAAAATTTTACTGTTTTTAAAATGAAAAGGATTACATATGAAAAAATTATAATGCATGTTGAACAAATTGTTTCTCTAAGGGATTCAAATTTAATAAAGTTAGACTATAGGAACATTCATTCTTTATCAAAATTGACAAATTATATTATAATAATTACAATTTTAGATCGCTATCGATGGGCTATCTTCACATTTGATAGGATTAAGGACTTGTTTTATGTACTATTTACGCTTCCAAAATAAGGCGTTTTGGTTTCTTCAAAATTCACCCTAGGCGATTTTTATCCAGCGTTACGCTGGAATTTAAGCGTCACTGTAACGGCATGTACGACCGGTTTGATTGTCATATTTTATAAACAACGGTTGCCGCACAACGAGAACCATTGTCGGCACGTTTGCTGATTATTTAACAGTGGCCTTGGGGGCTCCGCATTTTTTACGTCATCGAAGCAACTTAGAAAAATAATAGGAAAGAAGCTATCAGCGTACAAATAAACCGCGGGAAATATTTTTTGCTGCGGTGGATTACGGTATCAACGCGTTGGCGTTAATTGAATTGAATTCATTTCTCGACTCGCGGCATTGAAATTCTAGCATCTAAAGCTTACAGAGTCTCCTTCGGCTTGAAGGACACGAAATTGAGTCCGAAGGTCTGCTGAGAATACGCGTGCAAACACTTTTTGATATAATGTAGACTCTCTTAAGCTTAAGTAATAGCAAAGCTAAAAAAATGAAAATTATTATTAAGAGTTAAGTAATCCTGTTCCATTTGCGAATAACTGTAGACAATTTAATATGTAAATTTCTTTGTTTATAAAAATAACAATATTGTTAATTAAAAAAAAACAGAAGATTCTTTTTTAAATATATTAACAATATTTTCAGCTTAATTAAAACCTTAATAAATGAAGAGATTATTGTCACACATTTAAGAAAAGTATCATAAACACAATATTTTTAATATGTTTCAGAAATATTTACAGCCCTTGAAAAGCCCCGAAAATGCCGGTTTGGTGGATGCTGCAACAGTTGATGAAATATTTTATCAGGTAAATGTGATATAAGATATAAGTGAAACTATTTTCGTATTTTCGTCGTTAAAAGTATGTACGTCGCACTTATTCCGTGCGCATAAATCCATGCCTCGTCGACGGGTTGTAATTCAACATCCGGGAAGTTCCGCGGAACCAAGGAACTCCTCTCTCTTCGCAGAGTTATGTTTTAAATGCGTCGAGTTGTATATAGACGGAAGAGGGCTTTACGATCTCCTGACCGACCAAAGATTTAGGATTAAAATCTAACCACCAATCCATGAAGTTGATCGATCTCGCGGAATGGCGAACACCATTAACTGCAAAACACTCCGTTCAATTTTTAAAAATTCATTTAAAGCAATGATTAATTAACAAATTGTATATATGTTAATTATTAATGAATTGTTTCAAAAAGTAATAGAGATCATTATAATAATTCATTGTTATAGACATTTATTGGAAAAGAGCTAAATTTATTGCACATAAATGATATTTGTATATTTGTATAATATTGGAATATATGTAGACATTATTATTAGATAATATAATTAGGATATGCGAGTGCATTTATTATATTATATATTATGCGATTGTCTTCTATTTCTTAATGTAAATATATAATAATAAAATTGATACAAATAAACGAAAAGAATAGACGAAGACAATAAACGGTCAAAGAAAAATAGACGACGAATTTTTGTTTGTAATAACTTTGTGTGAATTTTTATAATTTTCAGTTATATGCATTTTTTACATAAATTATACCTTATTGAAGATAAAAAATGTTATTAATATTACAAAATTTAAAAGCTGCATAAAAACTGAACTGAAATTACATTACTTTACTTCTCTTGTTATTTGTCTTTTATTTTTTAATATAAATAATAACAAGTAAAAATTGATAAAAGAAAAAAAAATAAAAGATATAAAGGGCCAAAGAAAATCTTGATCCCAATAATTTTTGTATAAATTTTTACAATTTCTAGCATTTACAATATAAATTATATATACATTTATAGTGAAAATATTAATAATAAATTCAAATAGTTAGTTCTCTACTTGTTAGATTCGCGTTGTAATTGATTCTTATATTTCTAGCTTAAACCTCTCGTGTAAAGTATTATTTGATTGTATCTCTATTAATCAAAGATAAAGTTGTCCAAAGGAAATACTTGCGCATTTTAGGTCCCTGCGCTTCTCAGTCATCACGAGATATTCTTGGAGGAGTTACGTAGGCGACTGGACACCTGGGAACTCAGGCAGACGATCGGCGACGTCTTCCTCGATGTGGTGAGTTCACATTGTTACTAGGTGCACAAATATCTTCAGCCGGACACGTAATAAATTACACGCGCAACAGTGTTCGTTTTCCTTTGCCGTTAAGATTCTCAGTCACGCCAGCAGAATCGACAGATACCGTACAGTTAATTCGCGGCGCGTTCTTCTATTCGATCTATGTTAATAAATCGACCAACGTCGCGGCCATACCACCCCTTACATAACACGGAATATTTTTATCTTTAAAAACACATTTATTTGCGTTTCGTATTTTTTCCGTGCACTATGTATAAATTTATAGCGATTGTTCCGCGATGCCGTGATATTTCAGGATTTTCTATAAAAAGGAAGATATAATGTGAGACGCAAATCGTTTCCGTTTCGAATATGGTCATTGGGAATTAATTCGTATTGGAATTTGGTGCGCAATTAATAATAAGTATTATAGACAGAAGAAATTTTGACAGAATCAATTTTGCGTAACTTCGAATTTATCTTATTACTATTTAATAGAGAGGGTAAAGTTAAGTTCAAATTCTTATCCCTGAATTTAAACATGTTGTATCATTTTATTGATTATTTAAAAATAAACAAGAAATATTCCGTACTTACATTTTTATGAGGTAAATCTTTTAGCAAAATACATATATTGCAAAATAATTTGAATCTCAAATATTGTAGATGAAATAATGAAAGAGAAATGTATTTCATTAAAAATCAAACATTGAGTACAGAAATTTATTAAAATAATATTTACTTTATGTAATTTTTATTCAAATACAATTTCCATAATACATTTAACTTGACGAAGGATTAAATAATAGTTGAATATTTTTATTTTAAATAAGACTTTTTTTTTTAAATTGTGTTTCGTGCATGATATACAGTTTCACCAGTAATGTAAAGATAAAGAGCTCGTGTCGCTTTGTAGTTCACGAAGCCGGTGGTGCTGGAGACATACACCCTGTTTCTGGACAATTGGAAGTCTGCGAGGAAGGCGATAAAAACAACGTGCCAAGCGAAGCCGGCCTTCGCACGATTTCTCGAGGTACGTTGCACATTCTATCCGTTGTGATTGTTTATACCCCCCCCCCCCACACACACACACACACACACACACACACACATATCTTTCTCTCTTCATAACACGACGGTTATTATTAAATACGAAACTTTTTCATTCCACGTCGCTTCTTAAAGCATCGCGATCAAACTTGACCTTTCGTAATTTTATCGATATAATTAACTTGTTACTTGACTGCCGGTGTCACCGTCGCCTACTTACCGCTTAGATTCCCATGAGGCTGGGTGTATCTTCGACACACTTGGCAACTTGCGTTCTCGGGGCTTACGAAGTATCGACCGTTTTAAACACTAAAACGCGCTTAAACTGTCAAGCTGGAAATTGTCATTGTACTTAATCATTGTTGATCTTGTAATAGAATTTAAATAGAACACTGAAATCACAATAATATTATAAGAATATCATCCTGACCTTATTTGACACTTATACGTTCATTTTTAAATATCAAATGAATCATGACATTTTATGACTTAATACGACTTTATTCTATCCGGGAGCACATAAAAATTAGTGATTTCGCTAATTGTAAGTTATTTTTGTTCTTCATGACATAGAGAGCTTATAAGTCTTATGATATTATATATATGCATGTAATATATATTTCTTCAAAGTGCTTTCTCTACAGCGATTACATTTTATTTAAAAAAATTAAATTCTTTATATCGTTATGTAAGATTTCGATTGGATCATTATGAGATTATTGTGTCTATACAGAATCTAATAACCTATTATTGCTTAGTTTAACTCGTTTTAAATTTATTCGAAATAAATTACAAAAGCTCCCAGAAGGTAAATTACATTTTGTTATGATTAGACAATGGAAGATAAATCACACTTTGTTATTAGACAATGGAACGCGAGCACAAGGGCAAGCTGGGACTGGACCAGCTGCTGATCAAACCAGTACAGAAAATCCCGCGGTATGAACTGTTGATCCAGAGGTTGCTAAAACACACGGATCCAACACATCCTGATTACGAGCTGCTGCAGGCCGCGCAGAAAGAAGTGCACGAGCTAGTTGTAAAGATCAACTGCACGGAAAGGGAATCACTCGAATGGGAACAACAGCAGACGACGTTAAGAGAGGTCCAGGCCCTTGTCGAAGGTCTCGCCGGTATCGTAACGAACGACAGGTAATAATAATCAGCACTGATATTAGTTTGTAATTTTTACACTAATCGCGGACTGCGGATACCTAGTTTAGTTCTGAAGACAGCTGGTCTCGGATTTACAATCGACATGTGGCATTGATTTATGATTATTTTGCGACGTAATATATCTTTAATTTATGTACAACAATCGTATAATGCGATTTATTATGAAGATAATTCCCAATCGTTTTCTCATTTTTTTGTTGACGGAGAATGTTGAAATTCAATTTCGCTAAAGCGTACCAGAAAACAAAAAAGTGGAAATAAGTCTATCAAGTTATAAAATCAATCACTCAATTTACAAACTAAATTGAAGTGCACTTTAAAGTCATATTCATATTTTCTTTGTTTTTAGATATTAAGTATAAGCGATAATTTTTTATAAGGTCAAGCTATAATAATAATTGCAGTTACTAGGTATTATATATTGTGCTGTCATAATATCATTAATTCATGATATTGATATTATAATATTTGAATAAATGTAAAAATTATTATATGCTATTGTAACAAAAATATTATAGAGTAGTCTGAACTGATTACTAGGAATATAAATAATTAAAAAGATGCGTACTGCTTCTATAGACCATTTCGAATAACGTTTTCCAATAAATTATTGACTATTGCTGTGACAGAAACGTCGTCCTACTTCGCATGCCTTTCAATCTGTGCCAATCGTCTCATACGCGTTACATAGTTTTTCCACTGGACTTATTTAGCCATCAGAATCGGAGTATTGATTACCGATAATGATGCGTGCTGTAGCGGAAACTGGCCACGACGTGACAAAAAGATTCATCGAATTCATCGTGTGACACGTTGTCCGCTTTCTCTGCCGTAGAGCTTTCGTCCGACACGATCTGGTCACCATAGCATCGAATCAGGGCACACGGAAGGAACGGGCTTTATTTTTATTCTCCGATCTTCTCGTCATTACCAGCATCAAGCGCAGAAGCGGCACAATAAGAAAACCATCAACGTAAGTCAATTTATCTAAAATATACTTTAATAATAAAGACACTGCAATTGTTAGACTATTCTACTTAATAATATGACAAAATAAATATTTTTGAGGATTTATTTATTTAAATTGAGCTTATTTCATCTAGCATTTTAATAAAAAAAGTTTAATACATAAAGTGTAAAAATATTTTGTTAGATTACCAAACATTTATTTAGCTCTCTTAAACTAATAGCTCTCTTAAACTAATTTGTAAATGATCTACGTATTGTATGATTTTTTACATAAATATTAATTCTTAATTTTTATACATGAATATAAGGTAAATAAAAAATTTGTATGTCAATAAAAATATAAGAAAGATAAAAATTCACAGAAGCACGTGTCCGAACAGTCTGGTCGGTCTGCTTGACGCAAATAAGTATAAAATGTTGATGCGAATCTCACTGGACGATCTCGAAGTAATGAAAGGTATCATAGAGACACAAATTTAGTATTTTACTCATCGTTCGAACTTGAGGCTACCCTAATATCATTTCCAGCCAAAGACGAAAATTTAAGGCGAATGGCGCGCGAAGTAGACTATCTCCGAGAAGACTGTACAAAATTGACTCAGCTGCAGGAACTCGCCATAACTTTGCATGGTGCCAAGCAACAATTGGAAGACCTTATTAAGGATATGCTAAGTCAAGCCCAGCGGCAATTGGCAGAAAGAAACGCGGCGCATTCGCAGTTAGCTTGCTTGGAACTTACACTCAATACTCAGTAAGTATGTTTCTTGGAAATGAAGCAAGACAAAGAAATAGATAATGAGAAACTTAGAGAAACAATGATGATATAATTTGTTCTAAAGTAGTGCTTGCGATTATGCTCGAATCCTTAACATATGCCAAGATAAAGTAAAAGTATAATCTTTGCAACAGTATTAAGAGTAAAAGTTCTTGCTACAGAAAATGTACAAGTTTATAATATTTATAATATTTATATTTTTATTTTACAATTTATATGTAGTAATCATTGAAACCAGGAAATTGATGACGATAAATAAATTTAGTTTGACGTGGAAAAGCGTTTCATTACAAGTTAATATTACAAGATTAACATCGTGAGATCCTTTGATCATTTTCAGAAGTTGTTTTCGATCACGTTTCCATTACGCGTGCTCATAATCGAATTCTTAAATCATAATGATTCGATCGCGGTAGCAGTGTGACTCACTTTTATGATTACACTTATATACTTCATTTGTAGAGCTGGGATCGAGAATATATCCGTCATGTTCGCGAAACCTGACAAGCGTGCGAGTTGGGAGGAGAGCTTTAATGAAGCCAAACAGAAGCTCGGTAAGTAACATTTTACATTTTCACGTCAAACATTCCATGTTAAAAAAGCCATCTCTGATAAAATGATTTATTGGTATTAATATATTTATATACTCTAAATATAATATCTTTTATTATATCGATGAAGCAATATAACCAACATAAATTGTTAGATACGTCGAATATTTTACAAATAGATAAATGATTTAAATATGCAATTACATATCTTTTGAATTTTTATTTAAAGTAATATTTTAAAAATAAAATATTAAAAGAAGGATTAAATGAATGAAGAAGTATATGTAAAAATTAAATAGTGATTCAAAAATAAATATGACGTTTTATTTAATAAAATATTTTAATTAATTGATTATTGATTCTAACAATACACACATCAATCGAATTACAAAATATTTTGTAATTTACTTTTATTTTGTAATTTATTTATTTTTTTTTTTTTTTTGATAGTTCAAGAATACTTCTAAAGCTTTTAAAGTAAAATTCTGAAGAGAAGAGTGAGATTTCACTGAAAATTGAACTACTCTTGATTGATTCAATTTTCATTCTTTAGAGTGAAATTCCACTCCAAAGAATTTAGAGAATATATTCTTACAAATAATTAATTTTCAAATCTGTATTTTATTAATTAAATAAAAATAAACTTATAAGATAATTTCAAGTACTTTCTTATTTTGTGTGCAGCATTATCAGCTGACAGGAGACCATGTCCTGAATTCGTAGGGCCTTTGCCTATTAGAAAAACGCGAGCGGGCCTTCAGTTTACTTGCGCGGCGCCGACGTTGGCGAACGGACAGGGATCGAAGGATGTTTGGGTATGTAACAGCGACGGTTACGTCGGTCAGGTGTGCGTACTGAGTTTGAGCCCGGAACCACCGCAAGTAACATCGTGCAACGGAGTCTGTAACGCCAGGATACTCTGCGTCGCTGGAATACCCGCGTGCACACCTGGGTAAGATCAGTGTGATGACGCAAGCAGATACGTGAAGGAGTTTGATATTAATTGCGACAAGATATGTAATTAAACAACGGATGGAAAAAGGTAAGGCATGAATTTTAAAAAATATGTTTTTTTTTTCAGCTCAAACTTGTGCATGTCGAACAACAGTCCGTTCGTTAACAGCAAGAATAGTATAAGCATATCGGTGCAAGACGTAGATGCTAGCGGCGGTAACATACAGTTAGACAGGTAATATTTTTTCCGCGGCAATCGCGATTGACGTAAATAATAATATTTGAGACTTGGCAGTATTAAGTGGTTTATAATTAGCTATTATGATTTATTGATGATGGCAAATATATAATAATCATATTATTCCTCTTTCATTAGGTTAAATATAAATATTCGGAACACTGATTCAGTTAATACATGTCTACATTGAGAAAAAGAATTTGTTCAACGAACTAAACACATTTAGTAGTTTGCAGATTTGGTTAACTCAATAAATTTTATTTAATCGAATTCAATCGCAGTCTGCAAACTGTTTAATGTTAAGCAGACTACGGTTAAATTTAATTAAATAAAATTTGTTGAATTAACTAAATCTGCAAATAACTAAATGTGTTTAGTTAGTTGAACAAATTTTTTTCTCAATGTATATTTATAATTCAATATATTAATTAATATTTAAAGTAATTTTAAAATTAATTAATTATACTAAAGTTTATTTTAATTATTGGTCATAAAATTATCCTCAGAACAGTTTGAATAGAAGACTGCGAATATATATTATACAATAAGGATGAATCGTTTATTTTAACGTTGCTTCTATTTAATTTATCTTTGCTCGCGCATTTTGCAGTAGCTCGAGCTCTGATGATTCGGACTCGGACGACATTCCAAGCGCAGACACGGGTAGTGTGACGCTGAGCGGCGATGTATCGAGTATCGATAATACTATCACGGAAGAGGATGCGAATCAGCCCACAATGTGGCTAGGAACTGAGGACGGCTGCATTCATGTGTATAATTGCAACGATAACATTCGGATTAAGAAGAACAAAGTGAAGATACAGCACGGCAGCAGCGTACATTGCATCATGTGAGTTGTTCCGGTTTATTTTATTATTACATCAGAAAGATAGAAATACTATTCCTATTTCTTTTCCACGATTACAGTCTAAACTCTCGCGATTACTTCGTGATTTCAGATATTTGGATAACAAGGTGTTCGTTTCTCTTGCCAATGGAGACATCACCGTTTACGTTCGGGACCATAGTATGTGCTAATGTTTGATAATTTTTTTCGTAATTAAACAATAAAATAGTCTTGACTGCGATCAAATTATTTTATTCTTCTTTGTTTTACTTGATTCTTCTTTTTTTTTTGCTTCTAGCCGGTGGATGGAACACTCCGGATCCAACGACGGTGTCTGTTGGGACAGTAGCATCACCGGTGACCAAAATGCTGTCAGTCTCCGGGAAACTTTGGTGCGGGTGTCACAACAGTGTTAAAGTTTTGAATACTCACACCCTGGATATCGAACATACATTTACTGTAAGCAGCGATACGAGTCGCGCTGTTTCCTGTATGGCAAACTCTGGAGGTTTAGGCGTTTGGATTTCCTTACACAACAGCGCTGTGCTGAGGCTTTTCCATTCCGGTACATACGAATGCCTAACCGATATCAACATCGCGCCAGCTGTTACCAAAATGCTTGCCAGTAAGTCTCAAATCTTGAATAATCGGATATCCAATTAAATTAGTAGATAAATAAAAACATAAATTTAAACAAACAATTTTAAAAAGAACAGTAAGTTGTAAATTAATAATCCAGATTACCGTATGAATAAATCAAATAAATAAAGAGAGAAGGTCAATTAAAAGGAATAAATTAAAATATCAAAATTTTATACAGCTTAATGATAGGATTTCGTAAATTTCTTATTAATTTAAAATTGTCTTTTCTTGTTGAATTCTTAATTTTTATGGAAATAATAGAATGATGAAGTATTCAGTTAACTTAAAACATTAATTATTTAACATTAGTTATTCAAGATTAAGATATTAAAATTAATTTTAATATCTTAAATTAGACATTAAGATATTAAAATAAATTAGGTATGACATATTTGCCTCTCAAATATTGAAATGAATAATATATGAACCTAATTAACTGATTGGTAGAAATCTTAAAAACGAGTCCCAAGAGATAAAATTTGACATTTATTTTAACGGAAGCATTAAACTTGTTGCAGGTTGTGATGACATAATTCGGCAGCACAAGGCAGCCTGTCTCAGGGTTACCGCACTATTGGCTTGCAACGAGTTACTTTGGATCGGCACAAGTGCTGGCGTGCTGCTCACCGTGCCAATTCCCCATATAAAGCCATCCACTCAGAGGATGTCGCAGCCACCGATCGTGACTGGTGCGTATTGACGTCATATTCTATCGCCTGTGTCGCCGTTATTATTGCCCCACGATATAATTAGAAAGCTGGCTAACACCCCAAATCGCGTGCGATCTCCGTCCACGTGAAAGGATACAGGAGCAATCGATCAATGTCATGTTTTTTCATCGTATTA
>NW_017259281.1:1895921-1901463 GCF_001594045.1 Atta colombica | reverse complement strand
ATATCTGGGCGTATCTAAGGGGGGGTTCAACAAGTTTTTTATTTATTTTTTTAATTTTAATTATTAAAAAAATGCAACTTATTTTTAACTTTGAATAATTTTCTGTCATAATATTTTTTCTCCCTATTATGACTATGCAACTTACTCTTGATAAAGTATTTGATATAAAGAAAATAATTTTTTGAATCGAAAAATAAAATATGCAAGATGTATTCTATTCACAACTGCACATGTTATTTTTAATAACTTTTAATAAATAAGTATTTTGTTCAGAAAAAAAAAATAAAAGATATAATTTATAAAATATTCTTTCCATAATTAGAAATAAGAAGAAAACATTCTAAGTTCTAGAATAAAAAAAAACAATTTATTAAATTCGAAAAATTACTATTTAAGTAATCGAATTGATACCCTTCTTTATTTGAAAACAAATCCTATTTAAAATGTTAATTATTCTCAGATTTGTTGTATATAACTGATACATATGTACATAAAAATTTTATCATAAATAAAAAACAAATCGGTATTACAAAGATTTTGAGAATAAATTGTACAAAACTATTTTTAACAATTAATTTATTGAAATTGTGGCTAAAAATTTGAAAGATTGAAACTTATATGCTTTATATTCACTAAATTATAAGATTTCGAAAATTTTGGCTAAATCAAATAGTAAAATTGTAATGTTTTGCAGGAATTCCTCACGGACACACAGGACACGTGCGTTTTCTTACCTGTGTAGAAACACCGAATCCCTCGAAACCGGATCCTCGTCCAAAGGTGAATCGTTATTCATTGAAATCGAATAAAACGCAGCAAAACAACATCAATCGTGGTAAACTCCTAGTGATATCCGGCGGTGACGGTTATGAGGACTTCCGCGGACCTCAAGCTTCGGCCGAGTTGCAGGCTGGTCGCGAGGACTCCACGAACCATTTACTGCTGTGGAAAGTGTGATACAATGTAGCACGACCCCAGGTAAAAGACCAAAAAAAATGCCAGATAAAAAATACAAATGTTCCGTCATAAAATTTAAATAAATCGTGTAAATCAATCATTAAATAACATATATGACACACTGTAATTACACTGCATATTTCTTTATATCGCTGTTATGTGTACAAAAGAAAGAAGATTGAATAAATTTATATTATAGAGAAATTTGTTCTTTTTTGTAGAAAATTTATTATTTATTTGAAAAAAAATATGTTTGAAATATAGTTTTTTCCAAGACAGTTTTATATTTTCCTTTTTCGGCTTAGTTTTGTTAATTGGCTACTACATTAGAAGTTGTCCTCAAATATTTTATTGATATATGATTATACACTAAAGAAAATTTTTTATCATGCTGAACAAAGTTCAGGATGATACAGTAATCATTTTACTTCTAGTAAGTATGCATTATTTTATCAAAATTTTAAACATAAAATTTCTATCCCAGTAGGATTTAAACGTTTACAATTTATTTGTAATACTTATATATTTATTTGTATTTCTGTAACAGTGATTTTATCTTATTATTTCAATTTTATTACGTCATAAAACTTTATCTCTTTTTTTCTTTCATATTCTTGTTTCTGAAAATCTAAAATAATTTTATTTCTTAACATAACAAGATTCTTTTATTTATTGAAATTCATGTATACATATATGTCATTTTCACACACACTTAAATAAGAGTGTGCTTCCAAAATAACATGACGAGATATTGAAATAAAAATATAATTTTATTATGTCGCACAAAATAAATTGAAATAAGTCTAATATAATTGTATTGATATTTTTTATTTCTCAAACTGTGTGATTGAAATTAATAATATTGAAATTAATATATTTAAGCGATTATTATAAGGCATTTAGTTAAATTTATAATTTTTGTTAAAAACATAAAAAGAAGATATTTTAAAAGATATAAAAAAAAGATATCATGACATTTATATTGATGCAATAAATTCAGTAATTATCAATAATTTTAGACATTACTATAATTTACAATTATACGTACGCTAGGAATGAATTTTGATAAATTTGTTAGTAGGTTAGATGCTATATTTTAGAAAGACCTTATTGTTAGTTGAGCATGTTCAATCTTGATGGATCTTTGTATTTATAGACATTGTAAATAAATTATAGGACAGGATAATCTAATTGCGAAGATAATCTATATTGCAGACAAGGGTCGCGGTAAACGAAAACCGGCATGACACGCCGTGGGAATCGTTGTATGTGCAGCACGTAGGCGGACGCCGTCGTCGTCGCCTGATCGTGGCCGATCAGGGCGCACCGGCGCACCGGGTTTTCAGGGAACGCGGGAAGGTTCTCTGGTTGATATTAGCCGAGTGGATCAAGAGCAAGATGCGAGAACTGCATTACTCTCAAGATATAAAGAAGTATCGGTTGCAGTTCGTACAGAAGTCCGATCGATCGAGAACGGTCACGGATTTATCTTTATCATCGTTGTGCAATTTATGAGCGAATCTACTATTTCTGATCATCAGTCACGTCTGATGCAAGATCATTTACCAACGATGAGTGCTCGATGACCGTGGATTTTTTTTGTTTTCTTAAATATCACATATCCGAAATTATTTGACATTAATATATAAAAAACGATGTTTAGATTTGAACGTTTGAAACATTTTTCCTTTATATTGTTAAATTATTAGCAATTTGCTTTTGTATGCATTAATAACAATTGAAAAAATATACATATTTATCTCGATCTATATTTGCGATATCTGTATATAGTCTAAACCAGAACTGAGATTTAGTTGCACATTTCGGCCGATTTTGAGCTTGGTTTCTACCCCTCGCTAACTCGCACGGATTGATGAAGTGAGGAGTAGAAGCCAAACTAAAAATCGACCGAAATGTGCAATTAAATCCTAACTTTCTAAACAGTTGATTTCTCTCAGTTTGAGCACGTACCTTTGGTAAATTATTAATACCAAACGAATTTTGCGAGATCGAATCTGTTGGAAATGATAAAATCCGATCCTTGATGTAATTTTCGATGTCAATGTATGTTTGCTATACACACGAAGACATAGTCTCGAAAATGGTACATATGTTAAAATAACATATGTACCAAAACAATATAAAAATCCAAAGAACGTCTATAAGAACATTTATGAAAGAATGTTCATGAGATTGATAAGGATGGTATCTCTTTTGTCTTAATGATGCTTTTTAGGTGTTTATATTGTTCGGGTTTGATTCGTGCGCGTGTTTTTTTTTAGCTACTTTCTAATATCTTATACGTTCAAAATGGAACAAAAAATATAATCAAACTTTAAAAGAAAAAAATGTAGAAAGTGTTACTGAGGCTGTATTCTAAAATTTATTGCCAGTATCTATATATAAAAATTTGTAGTCACGTGCATTATAGATTTTCAGTACTGGCAATCAATTTTGGAAACATAGCCTAAATAAAACAGATCTTCCATTTTGGACTGAATTATGATCAGGTAAAAACTATCGATGTTAAAAAATCGATGGAATACTGTACCTGGACATTAAATCGAGCTTATATGTGTATATGTATTAAGTCTGGCCTACATTAATTAGATATAGAGATCTATATTTCTTACAAATGAAGTGCCAAAAAGAAAAAAAAGGAAAAAAGAGAATGAATTTCGCTCCTCATTTGTCGATCGATTGCGAAAGTACCGACGTACTTTATTATTTCCAGTACGTGGTATAATATGGTGTAACTCGATGTGTTCGTGTTAATTGTTTAAGAGTTTATCGAGTTCATGTACATCAAGTGCATTGAAATCTAAAATAGATGGATTTATTTATTTAAAGGAGATGAGGAATAAAGAAATTTGAAGCTTTCGCGTATTAGAAGTGACTGTTTATATTCTCTCTGCGCGTGCGCGCGCGTAAAAAGTACAGTTTGTGTGCGTGCGTGTTTGTAAACTTCATTATTTTCTAATTAAAACTACAAATCAGTAAAAACAAATTTACGATTGCCAATAAAAGTGCCGATAATTCTGTCACAAAATTGCCATCATGTATGTCTTATTCTTTTTTCTATGAACTTCATAAAATAATCATTATTATAATATATGTATGAAAATCTGTTGTAAATTTATAAACTTAACTGTGACGAAAAATGATTGTATTTTCAAACGTTGGTTTTTTTCAATATTTGATTAAACAAAATTATTTTAAATAAGGAATCATAAAACAATCTTTGATTTATTCTTTGAACATATTTATTTGTCTATTTAATAATTCGTCCGGCTATAACTATTTGTCTATTTATTTTGAATTTATTTTTTGAGTAGTTTAATAATTATTACTTAATTTGTAATGAGAAAAATATAAAATGAATAATTCTATTGGAACGAAAAGAAATAAATAAATAATTTCGAAAAAATTGTTCATTATTGTTTTATGATGATTTGATTGTCTATATTTCTCTCAAAATTCATAATTAATGTTTTTCTGAATAATATAATAATTTAAAATTACATTTATAATTCAAGATGGATTTGAACCTGACAGAAATGTGCAACAAAGTCTACCCAAGCAGAACAACAAATCATGATAATAATGTCAAAATGACATTAAAATAAATCGAAAATGATTGAAAAATGACTTTTAATGATCATTTTGGAGCCATTTTGACATCATAATGGCTTGTTATTCTGGCTTGGGTATATAACCGCAAGTAATTTAAATAATTACTAACTTTTTAATAAACATACAACATACCTGTGACAATAATTAATTGATAATGAATCTCGAAATAATTGTATACGAGACCATGTAATTATTAGTGTTTTGATAGCCTTTGTTATCATGCGATTATTGCAACGATCAAACAGTTGCTTCGATTCCGTGTGAACGCAGTGATTTATTTGGCGTTGTAGATTTAATCGATATTTAATTCGTTGCAATATAAAAATGAATTGATTCGCATGAAAAGAAAATAACAAATTTATAAATTGAATAATTATGTTAAGAATTAATTTGTTATTTATATTACACAATTTCGAGTTTTTTTTATACTTTATTATTATTTTGTTGTATTTAAAACAAACAGATTTTTTTAGGTAAATTATGATATTTGTCGTTTTATGCAATTTCACGATCTTTCCATTCTACTATTCGCCAATTCTATTTATTGTACATATGTCAATTGTAATGTTAAAACTAGAACTTTGAATGCACTTGTTTATTGCATAAAAACGATATTTTGTCAGAAAAAGATTGTTAAATTATATAAATTTTCTGTCAAATTAATACAAACAAAAATATATGTGTATGTACGTTTATGAATGATATATAATCGAATGTAATTTCGAGCTCTATGGAGCTCTGAATTCCAAAATATGCAGGGTTTAACAAAACATCGCGAAAGGGAGAAAAAGTGTAATGGTAATTATGAGAAAGATACAATTTTTAACTATAATTAAAATTGATTATTATCAAATCAGAAGCAAGTCATATTATATAAGATGTTATTCTTTCTGATTTAATATACACATTGTTAATATTAAATGTAACAAAAAAATTTTCTTTATTAAAAGCA
>NW_017259281.1:1886962-1895821 GCF_001594045.1 Atta colombica | reverse complement strand
ATATCTATGCAAATATTTATTTATTTCTTATAAATTCATTATACAACATTAGTATAAATGCGATCACAATAAATCACAATCTTCTCTACAAGCGATTACAAATGTTACATCCTGCATACGCGAACATATATATATAAATTTTAGTTAAACTTGCATTTGAGATGTATATATTTCTTACGAGCGACTCGATTTTTCGACGGTAACTTATTTTCGACATTATTGGTGGCTAACAGCGAGTTACCTGCCGACATAATTGTATACTTGTATTATATACTTTAATTTCGATCCTTTATCTCGCGCTTTGTTATATTTTGATCATTATTGGCGCGACGTGACGATATTTTAGATGCTGCACAAAGAGTGCGAAGTGTATGTTTGCGTTCTATTTTTTTTTGTACACGAAAGTATTCGTGGATGTATGTCTGTTATGGAAAATGAAAAGTGAGTCGTGATCTAGATAATTTTGGATTAACTTTAATTTGAAAGTTGTTAAACGCGCAAGTGCTACGTGACGTTGTGCGGCATACATAAAGTACATTAACATATGTATGTATGATATTATGTACAAATAACGATATTCGTTTAAAATAAAGTCGTTTACAAATATATGATATTTCTACTTTCTAGATTGCACACATAACATGAATATAGGAATATAGTATAGAAATACATATAATAGACTTCTCCCTCGCGGTACGTTGCGTTCAAAATTGAACAATAATTTCAAAAACATGTGACTGATGAAAATTTTTTAAGTTATTATTTTTATTTTTTATATGAACTTTATATTTCGTATATACTACATTAAAAAAAATATATCTTCCAAAATATTGTCATTTACATCCGCACCCTATATTTGAATTTTTAGTATTGGAAAGATATTTTTTATTAAGTTATATTACTTTGGTAATTTGCGCGATTAATTGTATTCCGTCATTCATTCTCGCATTTTCGTTGTTGACTAGAAACTTGCACAAACAAACGTATTTAAGTATACCAATTACTTACTTACAAATTAAAATTTTTTTTTCAAGTAATTTTTAAATCAAATGATGTTGCGTACCGAAAATCAACATCACTTTCATTTGCTTTATGCAAATGAATGGAGTTAATTAAAAGTTGTGCAAATGTCTTCCAGTTGAAGCGATTCGAAGCTTTACGTGTGGATTACACGTGATTTTTCAATCGCTTTAGAAAGATCATTCGCATAGGCTGATCTCAGAGGGATACTGTAACCAGATGCGAATCGTGCTCTTCACTAACGGGGGTTGATGGAGCAGTGTTTGGTGTGGGTGGACCATTAGTACTACATTGATGATCAATCGTACCTGTTGCATGAAATCATTTTTATGACAGTGCTGCAGTAAATTTTAACTTTTACTAATTTTAATTTTATTTTTTCTCTTATCAACACTATATGTATCAATACTATAATCCTATTTTTTCTACTTTATTATATTCATTATATATTTATTTATTTATTATTATATATTTAATTATTTTATTTTTTACTACGATGATCTTATGAAGTTAATAACGTGAATTGATATTTGCATTATATAATTTCATTTTCATATTTTTTTTGTGAATACGTCAACTATTGCAATATGTGACTAAAGATATATAATTTTCAAACTTTAATTAATGCATGTCTTACCTGTAAAGGAGTTGGAGCGACTTTTAAAAGATGAATCAGGCCAGCAGATCCTACAAAGGGGCTTCAACAATCGAAATCTCGGCCGGGGCATTCGTAAAAGAACATAAATATATGGATCCAGGGTGAAGTGAATGCATAAAAGAATATCGGCTATGATGTGGAAAATTCGAATGCATTTTACAGTGACCGCCGTTTTAGGTAAATGCATCGCGAATTGAGTCAATGGAATGGAAATCTAGAGAAGACAATAAACAGAATTTAATAATTTAGAGTTTAATAATTTAATCTAAATAATAAAAAAATTTATTTAATCATTGTAGATAGAATGTTATTCTTACAAAAAAAAAAACATTTAAAGACAGGGAGAGACATTCGCAATTGTGTTATTAAACCTATTCTTTTATTTATTTATTAAAATTTTTATTTATAAAATAAATGGACTATATACATATATAACAGTGATGTCTTTAATTTGTACAAAAAATATTTGGTTATGTTATATCTCTCTATTATATCTATTTTGCGAATTAATTTACTCCGCGTGTGTAAAATTTTCTATCACCTGACAAAACCATCAACAGGATGAAATCAATTCAGAGACGATCAGAATATTGGCTCGCGGATGTCTCGATGGCTCGTACGTGAAACTATTCTCAAATATTGATCATTTATCTTTATCGACCTTCGCTTTTAGCGGAAGCGCGCGATATTTCTGTACTGGTTAGATGTAATAAATAATAATGATCATCGTTTCCGGCAAAAAGATGCTTGCTGTAAGTTAATCAATTTATTTAGAAAAATCTCTATTTATTTATTTTGTATGAAAGTTTTTGTATGAGAGTTTTTATTTAGTATTGTCATACTCTTAATATTATTTATTATCATATTGTTATTATTTGCTATTATTATTTGCTATTATTACTTCTTTTTCTTTTTCTTCTTATTGTTATCTGTTTACAATGCAAAAATTATATCAATAATTTATTCTATAATTTTTTAATTGTTTTATCTTAAAATATTTTTCTGATAAAAATGTTTTATATGAAAAGTATCTTTTTATAAAATAGATTTTTAAAAATTCAATATATCATCAAAATATTTTCACACCGCGTATAGCAATCTCAAGAATCATTTCGTTATAAAAATTATTTATTTCCTCTTAATACTATTAAGATTAAAATGGAGGAACATCGTAAATATAACAGGAAACATCGGCTTAAAACAGTACTCAGTAAGCAAATCACGTGATCCCCTCGTTGAATTGCCGAAAGTAAAATCTATTCCCGACAAAATTTTCACAAGGTCATGTTATATTTATAGCGACAAATAATAAAAAGGAATATAACTGGAAGAGACAGGAATTTATATTTCAACCAAAGATTTCCCTTTTAATTACAAGAGAACTATTGTGTATAGAGAACTATCAGCACTATTGTGTCAGTCTATTGTTCATTAGAATTGTAAAACAAGAATAGAATGATTCAATAGCGATAGTGCGCTCTCCGAATACAGCCATATATTCATAACTTATTAAATATAAAAAATAATAAATATTTTATATTTAAATATAAAAAATAATAAAAAACAGGAAGATACATACGTTACACAAAAGACATTAATATTAATTTATTATATTAATTTATTTTATATTAATTTATTTTACCAGTAAAATTTGTTTTCCATTATTTATTATTTTATTGTATTTTTAATTATTATTTCATTTTTTATGTTTATCTATTATTAAAATTGTATAAAAACAATAATTAATATTAATATATTAATTATTGTTTTTATACAATTTTGTCATAAGATAGATTATATAATCATAAATTAATTATGGCGATAAACTTACCATGTATGGCATCCAGCATATAACGAATGATATTGATAATACAGCCATAAGTCTTGCGAATGCTCTTTCTTCAGTTGTAACTGTTTCTAATCGATGTGGTGTATGTATTCCGGCTATAGTCAACAAAGGTTTTGCCCTTGATGAGGCTCTGGAGATTCTCCCAAGAGCAACTGTACGACGACTCAATTTACTCAAAGCCCTAGAAACTGCCAAGTTGCACCAAACAATTGACAAACATAAAAGAGTACCTATAATTTAAAAAGAATTAGAATATTTAGTAACTTGAAAATAATTTTTTTATAATTGGATCTTTTCCGTTAAAATTGGAAACATATTTATAATAATTGCCATAATTAGTTACAGCAATTATTATTTAAATGCAATTATTATATATGTTGATATGTTTATATTAAAATAGAATAATCAACTAATTGTAAGTAAATATTATACCTTTTTAATAATTCAGTAATTTCTTCTTTTTATTATATGCTCATTTACTCACCAAAAATAAACCATACATAAGCATAAGCGATATCGCTCAGCTCTGTGGCCTCTCTGTAACGCACGCATTGTTTGTCTTTATAATACAATCCGAAGCCCATAACCGGAAGACTGGTTATCGTTAATGCAATCAACCAAAGCGCCAACATGCAACGCACAATTACCGGATACGTCACCTGCTGAAAGATACATGCGTGTTATCCATTAAGACATCGAGACATATCGATGCAGATATCGACTTTTTGTTGCAATTTTTATTTTGCAACAATTTTTGTTTTGCAATAATTACAGATTGAAGAAATCGAGAAAAATTAATTATTCGAAGAAATTTATACTGCCATAAATTAACAAAAAGAACACTAAGTGACAGAAATTAATAGTCTTTACTTATAAATTTACTTATAAACTTTCATTAATTTCTATTTCTGTTTAATTGTAAACAAATTATTTTATAATTTTTTATAAGAAAATATTTTGTAAGAAGATTAATGTCATTCATTGTTCATGAATGAGATAATGCTATTGCTGATTTATTGTAAAAATTTTTAAGTTCAATTCGATTTGCTAATATTGATTTTTAAACATTCATCTAATTTGAATTACGAATTTTCTATATATTCATACAAACATAAATTATAGAATATAATTAATTATATAATTGGAGTTTTAATATTAACAAAAATTAAATTTGTCTCTCAAAGAAACACAACAAAGTATCCCTTTTCGAGTTTGATGAGTTTGTAATAGATATGTTGCAATCAATTCATTAAAATAAGGGA
Source organism: Atta colombica (assembly GCF_001594045.1). Classification (NCBI taxonomy): domain Eukaryota; kingdom Metazoa; phylum Arthropoda; class Insecta; order Hymenoptera; family Formicidae; genus Atta; species Atta colombica. Next base: position 1,891,032 of record NW_017259281.1, on the reverse strand, counting down.
TATGTATTGTTTTATGCATACACTCTTAAGGATTCAAACATCTTTTGAAAAAAAAATTGGTTAATTTTTTTAATATTGTTGAAACTATAAAAGATAAAAATTTTTTTAGATTTAAAATTTCTATCCCAGATCTTATATTATTTTCATGTCTAACTATTCGTTCTTGTTTCTTTTTCGATTATATATAATCTTTATGCGTTTGTTAATTTTCTGTTCTGCAGAAACCTTTTGAAAAAAACAGAAGAAAAGGAACCAAGAAAAAAATAATCTAAATAATTATCATGAAAGAACAATTCGTCCAAGTTTTATCTTATAGTGTCTTATACCGTTACATACGATTTTCATAACACAATCAGGATAAGGTAAGTGAATAATGTAACTGATAATTGAAGTTTTGTACACCAACTTTAACATAAATATGAGAGAAATAACATATGTTCGCATTGATGCCTTGTTTTAACGAATTGCATCATGAAGAGAATTTCGAGAACATCATTCTGCGCAAAATCTTTATGAAACTTTCAAGGTCAATCGTCTGCTCTCAAAATCGATACTTGTTTTGTGGATTAAATTACGTCTAAAATTGACCAGATATCGATGTCTGATAAATTTATGAATTTTTCGTTTGCAATTTTATATAGTTTCATGTGCGATCTACGCGTAAAACGATATCGTGAAATTAATATTAAAAGTACCATATTGCAATTGAAAATATGATCTGTTTTATTAATCTTTTAAGACCAGTTTTTTAGTCATATATTTATAAATTTAGGAACTCGTTAATCTATCACTTGTCACGTTTTGATGAAAGGATGTATAAATAACGTGGGTTTCACATTATTAATATCATTCCGGAGAATAACTTGAATTAGGTGGGGTTTTCTTGGGAAAAACAATATTTGACAAAGTGCGACCTAACAGTAACAGTAATCAACTCCAATTACTTGCAATCTTGGATACTGCGTCTAAAGATGATCACGCTGTGTAAATTGACGTCAGTTTCTATCGCATTGTGATCGATATCTCCTTAATTAGTAGCCGCGAAATTATTCGAATTTATTAATAAAAATTTGTCAGAATAGCATTTCAGGAAAATACTTAGTACTCCTACATCAATATACAATAATAATTCATGCAAGAATCAGTTTTTAACTCGATCAATGTTTTCCCTTTTTTTATTCCATCTTTACCATAAAATACGATCGTTCTATAAGCGTCGTAACTTTGGAGTGGCGCATGTGTATAAATTTCTCACACGCATTAATTCGTTCGCAGTAAGACTATGTCATGAATCATAACATGCGATTTACTTTGGCAACACGCTTTGTGGGTTGACTTTCGGTCCGTCATTAAAAATAATAATCTATTGAAAAAATAAAAGAGAAAGAAAATTTATTTTTCCAATAGATTATATGTAAAGTAAAATAACTTCTTTATTTTCTTTATTTAGATTATATAAAAGAACAAATTAATTCTCTTTTTGTACAAATAATTGATAAGTAATTACATTATTATTTTTCAACATATTAACATCTTTATAATATGATGCTTGATTATAGCATTAAATTATCAAAAATTGCTTGTTAATTTAATTCACGATTACTAGAGTAGTTTTAATTGCATTTATAGTCCGGAAAAACAATTCGGCGTGCAGTTCGAAAAGACTACAATGTGATATATACGCATAATGCAAGTACATATATAGTATATATTAGTAATTCAAGATTGAATTATTTAAAAGTAATGAAGATCTAGCTTCGACCGTAATAGGCATTTTTAATTTCTATTGATTGTGTACTCATATGCGATCTAAAAATAAAGATTCTTGATATTATTTTAAACTTAGGCTTACCTTTTGATAAACAAAGGGTCTAGTTAAAGCTAACCATCTCTCCGCTGCCATGACGATGGCGACGCAGCCACTGAAGAGACCAAAAAGTCGCCAAACAACTCGAAGAGAGCAAAATATTCTTGTAGATGTCACATCACCCGCATAAATTGTAACATACATCTGAACTAACATCCCCAATAACGCTACGAGATCATTGGTTGCCAAACAACGTAACATTAGTAAATGCTTACGGTTTCTTCTCTGAAATAAAATAAGTTGATGTATAGCATGGCATTGTTGGCACTCTACAATTTTTTATTAGAAAAACAACAAACTTTTCACTTTCAAAACGATTTAAATTAATAAAAATATATTTTTATTATATAATAGAAATATATTTTTTATATTAAATTATTGATATATTTTATTTAAAAAAATATTAGACCACTCATTATTTGCTTGTTTAAAATATATTTAGTATAATTTTATACGTATTATTAACTTTTTTACAAAAAAAGATTTCAAAACACTCTAAAAAAAGATTTAACTTTCTATCAATTTGAACTGTCGACTTATCATGTCAATATCAAATATCTTACGGTTTTTTACTTCATATTTTTATAATCAACTATAAGAAAGCATTTCAATTATACTTTCCGCATTTTTTTTTCTACTAAACCTTTAAACATTTCTGGAATTTAATTAAATCACGTTATTCTTAAAGCAAAACATCTTATTTAATATAATATACATATATTTTTCAGATTTAATTTTTATAGATTTTAATTTTTATTTTTAACTATAAAGATAACAAAACTATGCCAAAGATAAATACATTTTTAAGGAACACTTAATCAACTTAATAAGTAATTCTTTAATAGATATACTTTATATTATTAATTGAGAGGAAGAAGAATTTTTTTATTTGAGAAAAATAAAATTATAATGTATGTAATATATAATTTCTGATTTGTTTTATTTATAATAATAGTTATTACAATGTATTATTACAATTTAAAAAATATTAGTAGTTTATATTAATTAATATAAACTAATGTATGATGTTATGATTTTTTAATTACCTTGTCTCGATGAAAAAGTATGACCAGCGCAGATACGTTACCAATGACGCCAGTTGTGTAGACAAGAGTCAATACAAGTTGAGGCACGAAACTCACATGCTTTCTTCGTGTAACACTTGTCATTACATCGGTCATCGTTGTCTTATTAAATGCAAAAGTTGACAAGGTATCGTTATCCGCCAACATGATTGCAGTATGTATGAATTAAAAAATTTAATTTCACCTATCGTTTATTTCCTCAGCTTTGCTGAAAAACTTATCTTAATATGACGTAAAGAGCTAATCTAATAAAGTATCCAGACTCGTTTGACCTTATAACCGGTTGGCTTACATTAATTATAATATAATTCAATGTAAAAGTAATTTCTCTTTAAAACATGCCAATTTCAATTGTCACCTTCCTCGTAAGCAACTGCGAGTTTCTATTTATAGTAGTAGTATAAACATCAAATCATATTTTGATCACTTGGTACACACTTTTTCTCTTTCAGAATTTTATTCAGATTATTAGAATAGATCCAAAGAAAATAGAAGTTTCTCCTGTATGAAAAATGCAAGTGCATTACATTATGCAATTTGAATTGATTGCGTTTTTGCGTTTTCTAAAAATGTATAATTTCTTATTGTTATTTGCATTAACAATTCTTGCATATGTAACACGATATTTTTTTGCAATATTTTTCCAAAGAGGATCACTGAAATAAAATTAACAAGATACTTTACATTTCTGTGCATAATTTGTAATGTAATTTATAATGTAAGTGACTTAATATACTGAAAATGGGAAAATCGGAATTTGAAAGTAAATAATAATAAAAATAATTAATTGTAATCAGAAGATTAAAATTGAAAGTGCTCTGAATTATGGATATAACAACTTATAAAACTTTTCGAATAACGAAGGATCGTAAAACGCAGAGAGAGAGAGAGAGAGAGAGAGATTTTAAAGCTTATTAATCTCACAAAATTGATAAAGCAATCTGGAGATAATAAATATTATAAAAATTTAATATACATATTAAGAATATTATTTCTAATAACTTAATTTTACAACAAATGAAATTTTATAATAGTTTAAGCATTGCGTAAAAATTCTGAACTGTATGAAGCAGCGAAGACAGCCGATATTTTATGAAACAATTATTATATATATAAAA
>NW_017259281.1:1875937-1886901 GCF_001594045.1 Atta colombica | reverse complement strand
TTCGAAAAACCCGGCCTTAAATAAGTTTTTTTTTTTTCTTTTTACACCAAAAATTTTTTTTCTGTGTAAAAATAATAAAAATTATAAAATATATATATATATTTTACGATTCTATAATTTTAGTTAAGTTCTATAATTTTACTCTATAATTTTTTTTAATTTCAATGAAATTTTCTGTACCTAATATAAATTGGTTCGAAAATCGTGAGTTTGAGAATTCACAACTGTTTCTCGGTATATTCAAAACTTTTCCAATTTCTTCTTCGCCGTTTTATGCCCTTTAAGAAGTTCTTCAAGATGATAACTCTGCACAATTTCATTTGAAACGTATTACGCAGGATTTTAATTTGATTTTCGTATTATAATAAGCAATGCCGATCACTCTTCCGTCACGCTCTTCTCATCGCAGGAAATCCTGGAGAGTCAACGATTGACGACGCGAACCTGCAAGCCTTTCGATCGAAAATAGATATGAGGATTTTATAAGAGTATCAAGAGATTCTTTCGACGAGTGGAGTTACCGCTTGACTGATCGAAACCACACGCAGGATTCAGTTTTGTTTACTCCTAAAGACCGGCTTGATAGCAATGGCGCCTGCGCGCAGAATTGTCATTTATCATTTATTTATTACTAAAATTTATAAAAAACGTTGCTGATGCAAATGATAGATAAGAGAATGAATCAATTAAATTATTTTAGAAAATAAATGAATTTTGCATATACATAGTTTTGATTTTGATAATCTTAGAATAGATAATTATTTTATTAAAAATTGATCGTAATTCAAAATTTTAATCTTATATTTTTTATTGTTAGAAATTAATAAGAAAGTAATATATATTAAAGTCACTTATATGACTGTAAACGGTTCGCCTTTTGATATCTTGCAAACAGATTCGCAAACTCCAATTCGTTGGCATGCGAATAATTATGAATAATGCATGTTACACATTCTTTTTTGTATACAAGACAGCATACTGGTCAGGAATGATCTGCGTTAAATAAATGCCTTGCCCTTTCAAAGATGCAGGACACAATGGAAAGGACTACCAAGGAATGGCAATGAATTTAGATTTGTCAAGATTTGGATGCAATCCAATGATTGTGGCAACGATAGAAATCTATCTTTTGATTATTAATTAAAAATTAATTTCATTAACTATAGATAACAGAATTCTTCTGCAAAATATATGTTAAATAATCCAATGATACATAAAAATCGCAAATCAACTGCATATAATTATAAGTCTGTTTTTTATTTTTTGCTGCACTTTCTGAATTAGTATACATAGTGAAATAAGTTGAAGTAAAACAAGTATATGTTTGTTTCACTTTAACTTATCGCAATTCAGAGTGCAGCAATAAAAAACAGATCTTATATCTTTCTTCTTTTAGTAAATTGATTATCTCTAAATTTTCTTTTCCTTGATTTTTTTTAATACTTTTTTTTAGTTACATTCGACAAATAAATATATTTTTTGATCTACTTTTAAAATGCTATATGGAAAAATATTTAGAAAATTGATCCAATTCTTATCTATAAGTTTAAAGTTCTCTCTCTCTTTCTCTCTCTCTCTCTCTCTCTCTGTTTCTCTTTCTTTTGTTTCTGCTTTTATTGTTTAGCTTTTTTTTCTATATCAAAAAAATTCAAAAAATTCTACCTGCTGATTTCTTCTATCAAAAAAATCCAAAAAGCTCTACATGCTGATTTCCTGTATCAAAAAGGTTCAAAAATTCTACCTGCGTGATTACGCTCTACTCTTAGAATGTTGCTTTTTTATTATAATTCGGTTAATCTTGCGTACTTTAATAAAAATATTTTACAAATATTATCAACAATTTATTAAATTTTAGAAGACGTTGTCCCTTTAAAATAGACAAACTTTTTACGGAGAATAGAACGATTATTAATAGTTATTAAAGTGATAGTTTTCATCTTGATTTACTAATAAATTTTAATTAAATCACAACTGTACGACTTATGAGAGTTATGAATATTAATCTGAATATTCTTGAATGATAATTACACAGATAAAATTAAACCAATGCAAATTCAATAATTATATAACCCGAAGACAAAACAAAGAGAATTTTATTATTTTAAAGAGTCACATCGATTACTATTTATAAAATAAGTATTTTACTTATAAGCATCTAAAAATTTCTAAAAATTATTAAACTTTTTCACAATATATAAAAATGCAATGTAAATTGTTCTTTGTTATATATATTTTACAACTTTTTATTTATTTACACAAAAAATATATTTTTTTTTAATTACACCAGTCTGTTTGATTTTATAAGTTTTGTCATTTTTCATTATTATATTATTTATTATTATATTACTTAAATTTGCGGGAATATAATATGTTACTTAAATTATCGAGAATATATCGATTTTCATATATTGTCGAAACATAGATCATTATGCTATCTCTATACTATTCACAGAATGATTACAAACTAAAAATAGATATGTGCATTACACAAGATTTTACAGCTTATGCATGTAAAATATCAGCACTATAAATAGTATCACTTATATATAAAGTTTTTGGTTGATAAAGTTTGTCGATGCTGCCATAAAGATTTTAAACCTTCTTTGGCTGTTATAAATAATTTTTTGAAATAAGGATTTTTCTTGTTATATAAGGATGATATAAGGATGATTTTTCTTGTTATATCACAATTTCTCAATATAATCTTAAAAAAGACAGAAAATAAGACATACTACGAGATTAGAATAAACCTAAATAAAAAGTTCTAAAGATTTTTATTAAAAATTGATAAATGTGCAGTAAATACAATTATTAAATTTTAATTTAATTATTTTAGAAAGTAATAAGGTAATAAAAAAAATTAATATAAAATCTTATTTATTATTAATATAAAATTAATATAAAAATAATATCGAAAAATATAAACGTTGTTAAAAATATTCTTATAGACTGTAATTTTTTTATTGCAATGCAACTCTTTTCTTATACAATTGTTAACAATTTGTTGTGACGCACGTGTCGATATCGTGAACGAATCTGTATTCTCGTGAATTAAGATGTGCTGCTTAAAACGAAGGTTTACCTTTACATGGTAAGCTATAAACATACAATAGTCGATATCAAAACTAACAAGGAAATTAATTTAAATAATGCAGTTGCAATCGACGCCATTCTTGCATAACAATTACTTAAATTGTAATGCATAAGACAACTTTATGATCCGGCAGTCATTTTTGTTTTCTCACTTAATGTAGTAGATCCAAAATTAAATGTTATTGTCGTTATTGAATTAATTATTAATGCAAAAAAAGAATTCTACTAATTTATATTTCTTATGTAAAGCAAAATTATAATATTAAAATTACAATTATATAAAATAATATACAATACATTTTTTTGTAATGAATTTATGTGTGCTCTATATATTTTGACGATTATTGAAAGATCTCTTAAAGAGTTAAAAAAATTTATTTTTTATATTTTTAAAAGTATGTAATATCTGGAAAAAAATATTGTTCTAAGATTAAAAACTTTGCAAAAATAACAGAATTATAAAATATGATAGAACTACGAATAGATCTAAAAATAAAGCTGCCTGGAGTTGGATTAGATGTAAATAAATATTTCCATTATCTTCAGGATAGAAAAGGAACAAATCAATAGAAAGATACAGACACATTGTACAACCACACACAAACATAAATACTCTTTTGTAAATACTTTTTTGTTTTGTATAAAAATTTGAAAATGAAATTTAATAATTAAAGATTTGTGTGTGAATGGTTTTCTAGCTATCAACTAAAATATGTGAAAATCGTAATATTGAAATAATTATTAAAAAAATAGCAAAGACACTTCTAACATTTCTTAACAATGCGAATAAATCAAGACAAAGAAAATTGAGAAGCATTTAATTAATATATTAAAGAAGAGATTTTTTTATTAGAATTTTTATTAGAATATTTTTATTAGAATTTTTTATTTAATGGAGAATCGAGATATATAAAGGAATTTGATGATCTCTTTCTCTTTCTCTTTCTGCCAGAATGCAGAAAGATTGCATATTAAATCGATTACATAATTATCATAACAATTATATGAATTAATGTAAAACAAAAATGTTTAAAATATATTAAAAATATCATCTTTAATTATAAATTAATTTAATTATAAAGATAAAAAATTAATAATTTGTTAAAAGAACAAATGTCTGTATAATATTTATAACATTGTAATATATTTGATATCATTTGTTATCTCTACAATAATGTTAAATAAATATTATTGTATTATAATAAAGTATAATGCGCTTGGAACATAAGTATAAATTTACTACAAGCCTTATACGCATATCATGTATATTTATGTCAGACGCATACATATTTAATTACAAACGCAAATATATACCTTCAATTCAATTATTAATCATCATTAATTATCAAAACAAACTTAAAGTATATTTTTAGCATTTAGAATTAATGTGAATATTATAATTATAGTAAAATGAAACACAAGAATTTGCAGCTATATATCATATAGCAATTGTAACGTAAAAGATTATTTAATAATAATCATCGCGCAAATTTAAATAAGGATTGCTCTTACAATATTAATATAGTCATTATGTTGTCATTACAATATGCACTTTCGACAATGCATTAGACAAGTTTTTCATATAAGTATGCGCGAACAATGTTAGGAAATATATAATAAGGAGTAATTCATATACAAAGACTGAGTTCGATTTAAACCCTTACACCCTTAAACCCTTTAAACTTATACATTCTATCTTTATTGTTCATTAGATATAAAACAAAGATAAAATCTAACTCGAACGCGGCCAGAATGTATTATAAATCAAAATTTTGAAAAAAAAAATTATGAGACAAAACAAATACTTTTCATATATGAATAAATGAGTAAAAAGGATTAATATAAATAAATTAATATTATAAAATTTAAGCAATCTCAAAAATTATAAATTTTTAATAACTATATAGAATCCTAAAATGAGGATTTCTTAAAACTTCCTGTTTTTTTTTTAATATTTTCTTCAATACATATCCGTAAGATTGCTATGAAACAATAGAACGTGGCATATAAAAGAAACAGATAGCGCTCATTTTTTTTTAGAATTCGTTAGTTACGGGTAGAAATCATGTGAAAGGTAAGATTTTATTTACTTGTTATAAACTTGCGAAAATCTTAATATTAATTAGCTGAATTACAACAGTTTGTAATAGAACTTTTCTATTAATAATGAATTGATTTAAATAATTAATAAAAAGATTAAATAATAATAAATGATTAAATAAAAAAATTGAATAATAAATGAAATAATATAATTAAATAATAATATATAATTAAATAAGTGTGTAATGAATAAAATAAATATTTTTTATATATAATAATACAGTTGCTTTGATTTTTATGATTTTTATATAGAAGTTTATTTTTATAATGATTGAAAAGAATTTATCGAAGTCGTACTATTTTTTCTTACCCATAAATGAATTATTATCACATCTATAGACAGTGTTAAAAAGATTATTCGATATTTATGGTATAGCATCAAAAATTAAAAAAATGATGATTTTGAAAATTTTCAAGACGTTATAGCACCGGCAACTAATTTTCTTGCTTAAGTTCATTAATGTCACATGAAAGTATTGTCACACGAGTTTGAATAATTTCTAATGTATTTTTACCTATTACGCACGAATCCGTTGATAAACTGGCTATCAGATCACAATTGTGAGAAAAATATCGAAGAAAAATGTAACATATAGAAGCTACAACATAAAAACTTAGCATACTTTCAAATGAAATATACAGTTAGTATAATACGTGTAAATACTAATGAAGTATACAGTTAGAAAATTTCTGTTAAAGGACTCCGCATGTTTCTTATAGATTTTTGATTCTTGGTCAAATCTTTTCATAGAATATCGAGAATTCACTAATTGTAGTTTCAGTAGTGTCCTGATTAAAAGTATAAGTCAATAGACGAGACCTCCTAAAATTAACAGTTTTCGAGATATAACTGTTCAAACTTGGTTAATTTATATTTTGGATATTAGATGATATAAAAAAAAAATCTTGGTCCCACATGATCCTACAGACTTAAAAAAATACCTAGATGAACCTTAACATGTGAAATAAGACTACCAGCTTATTTCGCATATTATAAAATTCATCTAGATATTTCTTTCAAGTCTGTAGAACTGAGATTGTTTGTATCTGAAATAATAGAATTAATCAAGTTATATCTCGAAAACTGTTAATTTTAGGAAATCGCGTCCATTAATACTTTTAATTAGGATACCTTTTTTTTATTTGATAAGGTGGAGAAAATGCCTATGCATATCCTCAGTTCCGCGGGAATGAAACCGAGGGTTATGTGGGACTCGCACCCACTAAAACCCGGTATCCTTCATTGATCTGTTTGCGGGGGCACCCTGGACACGCGTGCAGCATTCTTCCAGAACGCCCTTAGACCTACCGACCTGGCTGGTCAGTCCTTCCCGCGATGGGATATCTGGAACTACAATTTCTCAAAATATGAAAAGATTTGACAAGAACCAGAAAATCCATAAAAAACGTGCGATATCTTTTAATACATTTTACAAGAGAGTTTGTAAGTCGCAAATAGTCTACTCAACTTTTTGTATTAATTTATCACAGAGATGATTATGTTAGAGGGTAACACAGATGTTATGTAAAAAGTTAGCACAAAGAATATAGACTGGAATAATAAATAATAGAATATAACACTGGAATAATTTAGAAGCAAATTATCAAAACACATATTTCTTTAATTAACATTTTGTAACATATTAAATTAACCATGCATATTATTCATTTATCCTAGAATTACATTTGAAAATATATTATTTCTATGTTATTTGTTTATTCAATCATAAATTATATTATTTTAGCATATTTTATTTTAGCAGTTATGTTAACACTAAGAAATGTTAAATATTAATTTAAGATAAAATATTTTAATAACACAAAATCACATTTTTTTAAATCAATCTTTGAATGTATTTAAAATCAACATGAAAATTTTAACAAGGATCGATTTTAACATATACAAATGTTAACTGCTTAAGCAACTGTGATTTAAGTACACAAAGATTGTTTAATATCTGAATTTTTTATTTTAAGTTCATTTTATACTGTAATTTTTCAAGAGCGTTTTTAAAAATGAAATTTGTCAATAATACTTGATTAATTAGATTATATCTATTTTTAAATTATTAATTTTTTATTTAATGTAGTGCGCATTTTTGGATGGGTTTTATATATAATACTTTATATATAACTGACGTATATTTTCACTTTTTGTAAAGGCTTTTTAATGAAATACAATATCATTATCTATAAATGTTAATTTTAATTGAGTATAATGTTTTATTTACAAATTATAATTGGATTCTATATTTCTGTAACATATAATTAAAGAGAAGTGTAATTCATTTAAAAATAATACAATACAAATAATTTTTGACTGAACTGGTTTTCAATTTTAACTCTGATCATATTTGATCATATCTGATTATATTCTTGTGAATTAATTTGGCTCATTGTTTCAACTATTAGTTTATATTCTTGTTAACATTCGTATTTGAGAATATGTGAGAATATCTGATACATTTTTATTGAATGACTCAACATGTTTAAATAATTTTGTCCATCATTATGACCTAATAGTGATTGATATAATGGAAGAATGTAACTGAAAATATTACAAGACTGAAAGCATTACATGATTGCGACAGAAGATAGATATATTATGTGTACGTGTACTGTATTTATAATAAAAAGAAATATCAAAATTAAGAGTCTTCAGCATTTGTTCCTCTAAGTCTTGCAATATTAGTTAATATTGGAGATAGGTATATTTCTGTTTGTAAATCTGATTATCAAAGGAGAAGTATTGTATATCAAATTAAAAACAAATCTATTACTTTGAGGAATTCGTTCTTTTGTTCATTTTTTAGAGATAAAGTTCCATCTACTTTTAACACTTTTCAAAGCTAAATCTATGGGAATGTTCGTAAACAGAGAAACATCTAATAATATTAAAATAACATCTTCATTTAGCTTTTTATTATTAAGCTTGTTCACAATGTCAAAGCTATTTTTAACGTTGCTTGGAGGAATAGGGATACTTTTTTAAATTATTTTATGTAGAAACGTAACTTATTAAAGTATTAAAGTAACTATACAGTAAAATGTATATATAATACAGTGCTAATGAAATTATAGATAAATAAATTTTTTTAATGAGAGCAATATACGAGTACCATCTACCGTCGAAAATATGAAAAGAAGACTTTTTGAGGCAATGACGTATCATATAATTTTGACATTTCGGATGCATCATGATATCTTCATTCGTAGGACATAAGAAAATAAACGCTTATTATATAATTCGGACCCAAGCTGTCATTTGAGCTCATATTCAGAACTCGATCGATCCAGTCTTTATTGAAAAACCAATAATTTCGTATGCTCGTAACTCGTTGACTCGCGTAAAAGACATGGTCTCGCACTGCACGTCCACTTGACAGCTTATTGTGTCTTTTGATATTTGTTCAAGTTCTTTTCATCTGATTTCTTTTACATTTTCTCCAATTGTCAGTGAATTCTCGATATTCTATGGTGATTCTATGATTTATTAAAAAATATATCATCTTTCAAATAATTCAAATGTTCGATTGAGCACTTGGAATTTGAAAAGCTTTTGCTTGAAGAATGCTCATTTCGTTTTCAGCAACAGTAAAAAGGAACATTTGATAATGGACTTTTTTTGCTGTAAGACTTTCCTTTTTAAATTCTTGTAATGATGAGTTTAGTCCATAAAATGTTGGAAGAAATTATTCAAATTCTTCTGACTTGATATTCTTTATATTTTCTCCAATTTTTGTGGAATTATATAATATTCTATAATTTATTTAATTTATTTAATAATTCTTTAAGTTTTTATTTAAAAAATTACCTTTGTAATTATTGTTTGATAACATCTGTTTAATGAAAAATAATTTTTTTCATAAAAACAAAGTCAAGTGTTTCCTGTATTTCATTGGGCGTTGAACATGATCTTGCTCATTAAATAGCTACATCACGTGACGATTTGGAAAATATATATTTTTATTTAGCAGTAAGAAATTGATCAATTTCATCGAAGGAAAATAATTGACTACGATTTATCCATTTCTTATGGCTTCAGGCTTAGAAATCTATTGTAGATTCGGCCAGAATCTACAAGAAAAGTTATGGCCATAGAAAAAATTTAAGACATAAGACTTAAGCAGTAAGCGAATCGATTAATCACAGTAGAGACCATAAGATCGTGAGCATAATAAATCCAACATGTTAATTTCTTTACTGCTTAAGTGTTACATCTTAAATTTTTTTATGTCAGGATTTTTATACATATTATTTTAACTTATAAGCGATAAAAAATGTAAAAAAAGATGCTCGATAAATGAGCAGAAATCCGAAAATTTAAATGTCTATTGTCTTTGTAGAAACTGACCCGTGTGTATAAGTATTGTATTATATGTGCTTGTAAAGTATAATATGTATGAGAGTCCATGTGCGTGTTTTCTTCGAGACTATAGCACCTTTCAATCTAAAGTATCGTGGTGATGTAATAATCGTTACGACACTTAAATTTAAAGGTGCGACAGTAAAATTCTTGTATAAAAATTATGTACATACGCTTTTTCATTATATATGAAATATTTTTATTACAACATAATATTTATACAACATAATATTATAATGGAGAACGATATTACTTGTATAGTGAGAATTTAAATTAAAATTGAAATTTCGATTACAATATAATGCTTCATAAAATAACAAAGCATAGTCGTTAAACCTTGACCCACTTTCAGCCTTTGCATGGTCAAGTGTATTATACGCTAGTAGCTTTTAGAATCGAAACGGTCGGATGAAAGTGCACGTTGTTTCCAACGAAACATGCCTCTCTTTCGTTCTGAACGCAATCGTGATTTGTAATTCACACCGGCCATAAATGATATATTCATCAATTTTTTCATCAAGCTTCTTTTCTATTTCTTCTCCACTGAATGTATAGTGCAAACAGGAATATCAACACAATAAAAAGTACACCGTATGAACTGTATGCAAGATCGGATAGATTTCGATAAAAGATTTGCTGGAAAATTTCAGTAAGATCCAATATATGTTTTGAATAATTTTTTTAACATTATTATTTTATAATTATTTTGTTTAATTACTGACATTCTCTTGAGTCAGTACATTTAATCCTGAACACTTCTTTGAAATGTAATAATTTTTATGTCATGTTACGAAAATAATATTATAAAATTGTATGTATGTAGTATAAATATGGACTATATATACAGAATTCTTATTTGAAAATTTCTAAATATACTTAAGATCTAAAGAATTCTCAACACCTTTGCAGTATAATAAATTCAGAATTATTGAATAACTCCTCTCTCTTTTTCTCTCTTTCTCTTTCTCGTTTAAATACTTAATTTAAATATTTTTTATCTTTCTCTAGTTATAAAAATTCAGAAAAAATAAAAAGTTAAAATTAAACTGAGATTGATGTTAATCTATGTTGGTAGAAATGGACATTAAATGCAATTTACTTTTCAAAATAATAATTTTTAAAAATGTTTTTCAATTTTTTAAATAAATATCCACACAGTATAATCGATTTGGTCGTCTTTGTATGAACGCATGTCGGTCCCGTTATCGTTTCGTCCGAGTGGGTCACCGGCACCTTGCCAAGATTAACTCGCAACCGTGCATCGGACATGTTCCGTGAGCGGACCGTTCTCAGTGAAAACATGGTGGGGCAGGCAGGGCCGGCTTGTTTTTGCAGTAAATTCTCTTAATTTAGAATTTGACTTAATTTAAATTTTCATTTGATTTTATTAAATTTTATAATTTTA
>NW_017259281.1:1872436-1875829 GCF_001594045.1 Atta colombica | reverse complement strand
TTAAATAATTTTTCATAAAGTGCTATTCAATTCTTTTTAAACACACAAAATATACTCTGAACGATGTTTTATATATCATAATAAAGACATTCTTGAAAGCCAATTTAAACTAAAAATAAATTATATACATTGTTTCTTAAAATATTAAATTTATAAATGTTACAATATGTAATTTCAGATATATCTTCAAATAAAATTTTAATCTGAAGTCAAAATATTAAATGTAATTTGAAAAACTTATAAAATAAGTAACAAACAAAAAAATAAATATTAGAGTGAAAAATTAATTTTTAGAGTAATTAATTATATATATGCTTTATTAAAAACTTAAATAAATCTTCTTTAAATAAAACTAATCTTCATATTTAAGAAATGTATATATTAATAATACGAAATTTCGGTCTTAAAATATTATATTGGATGGAATGTCCTCCTTGTATGGAAGGGGATCAGAGAATGTAAAGTCCCAGGACTTGGTCGGCCCTGGATGTCAGATGAAGTCTGAAAGTGCCCCGCGTGCTCGCCTTTGTCGAACATGTCCATATACTATTAGTATCCGCGAGATCGAGTAGCTTGTCGCATGTTTTTCATCGGTGACTGTCGATCATTTGCAGCAAAGTTTCGATTAGCCTGCAAGCAAATTTTCTCCGCGAAGTCTTTGCGCTTTCTCGCGCTTGTTTTTACTTCTCAATCCTAACGATCCTAGGATCGTCTCGTGAGAGTCGTCGATTCTTTGAGATTCTTAGAATAGTGATAATTAAAACTGGATCGACGAAAATGAAGATCGCTACTACATTATTCCTCTTCGTGGTCGTCGGTAAGTATTGGATCAAAAATTCATAGTGTTACTTCAAACTCAAGCAACAGTAATTTTGTAAAAATAAACAAAATTTAAATTTAAGAACTGTTAAAGCTCAAAATCTCTACTTTGGAGATATTACTATATTTTTTAAGTTTCTAGAAATTTAGTAATTGTTATATATAGAAAATTACGAGCTGGACAAAAATTATTTTTTCTTGCAAAAATTTTCAATTTTCTAATGTGAAAAACTTAAAGTTTCTCCTACAAAATTGTTTTTAAAAATGTTTCTAAGATTTTTTATTACTGAATCGCGGATTAATAAAAGGAGAATTTTAATTTTGCTCACAACTTTGTTAAAAATTGTCACAATTCAAAAAAACATATTTTTTAAGCTAAAAGTTTACTCTATCAAATGATATAATTGTCAAATTTTTTTACAAATATTTTTTAAAAACATGTATAAGCATAATACAAATAAAGTTAGCGCTACGAACTTGTTCCAACTCAAAGTTTATTTCTTCTTTGAAATAACGGAAATAACGTGGCTATTTTTTTTGTTTGTTTCGTAAAAAATATCTCACTTTTATAAAAAATAAATCTAATAAAGGAAGTAATGTTTATAAACCTTTATCAAATTACTAGTGCATTTTAAAATATTGATTTTAGCGATACACAAACTTATTTTCTCTTGTTTTTACATTGAAATAATTAAATTAATATATTATGATTAAATTTTGATTTAATTATGATTAAATTATGATTAAGTTAAATTTTTTAATTTTAAATTTAATATTTAAATACTTATTAAAATAAATGTCACAAAAAATCATTCAGCTACGCTACTTCTTTCGTTTCTAAGATGTTTAAACGCAGAATTGACAGTGACTGTCAATGTGCAAGTGCATCTGGTTACTTTATTATTCTTGCTATTGATATCTTCAATTAATATGTTATATATTATTTCTATTACAGTTTTGGGGAATATTTGTATTTATCGAGCAATTGTGCATTAATAAAATTTAAACAATTTATATTGTTATATCAAATAAATCCAGAGTTTGAGATATACATCTATCATATTTCAACAAGATTTAATTCTGAAGTTATAATAGAACAATTAAATGCATTAATCGTTCGATGCATACAAATGTCTTCATTAAATATTTTATTTATTTTGTAAACATCGGTTTTCAAATTTTCCTATACACAATCGTGTCTTAATAATAAATTTCTATACTATGATTAATTATATTAATTGTTTGTTAATCAGGAAGTCTGTAATCAAACTTTATATTTAAATTTATAATTTTTGATAATTTATCTTACAATTTAAAAAAAAATATCAAAGAATATACTAAATTATTAAAAATAAATCAATTATATACTAAAATAATTGTCATTGATTATCATTTATTGTTTATTGATATTATTAGAGATGAATTTTAATATTTAACGCAATATTCAGACTTGTTATGAAGTTTAAAATTAATGATTTGCAGTAGAGTCGAATTTGAAAGCCGATCGCAAAAACTGTCAGCGTTTTTACATGGGCGATTTCATTAGTTGGGCCTCTCTCTTTTTTATTGCGCCTTGTATGAATTGCATAATTTTATTCTGTGCTATCGACTTCAACGTCTGTAAATTATTCTTAACTTGACTGCACTTGTCTTACGCCGTATCGATCAATTAATCAGTGTACTTCTTCCTTATTATACTAATAGTCTTGTTTTCTCTAGCGAAGAAATTCCTCCTTCCCTAAAGTGCATCTGATTGTACATATGGGTATTTGTGTGATGTGTTACATTTTAAGCAGACATTATATGTTCCGCGGAAAATTCACAACATACTACTTAGATATGTGAATTGTGTAAAAATATAATTTTCCGTAATTTCACGCTACTGTTTGTAATGATCTGAGCGTGACTGCGATGGTTACGCATTGTGAAAAGCAGCCGGACTTCTTGCGGTTCGATGCAGTAGTACGTTGCACTCGACACATCATTATATGTCATGATGCGTCAGAATCAGTGGAAATCTTTTAAAGATTTTAACTTAAGATTTTTACATAAAAATTTTTAATATTTTTGTAAAAACATTGTGTAATCAAAATTATCTCTCTAAAAATAAATAAATAAAAATCTTTTATAAAAATCTTGTATAAAAAATATATAAATATCTAATATCTTTTTTATGATAAATAGTACATTTGTACTTCATAATATCTTTACAACAAATAAATATGTATAAAATAAGCATGTAAAATAGTTCAATATGTAAAAAGTGTATTTTTATATGTGTGTCAAAGACAATATTCTTTTTATTAATATTACACGCACACATTGCAAATTATTCATCCATCTTTGCTGTATAACAGAAAGGAAGTTATTGAAACTAGTCGGTGTACATATCGTATATCTAATATATGTGTACATAATGTGTAAATAAAAATTATGAAACAGTATGATTAGCCATGACTTTCGCTAAGTTAACTAATTTATTCTTTTATATATACGTTACTCAAATAGGCTTAATAACACTTTGAAAAAATAAAGTCTATTTTTCAGCTTATTATTTGATTTACTGAAATAAAT
>NW_017259281.1:1866683-1872336 GCF_001594045.1 Atta colombica | reverse complement strand
TATATATATATATTATAAATAAGGAACCAAAATATTTTATCTAAAAAATTACGAAATTTATTAATTTGTTTCTATTATTTTTTGTTTCCGATTGTTATATGGATATACATGATTTTATTTTTTTTATTATTATTGTTAAAATGTGCCGAAGAATTAAAATAATCTTATCGTCAATAAATTTTTTTTTCAATAATTAAGGAAGCATTTATTACATTACTTGATTTCCTGATATTATCATAAAATTAAAAGTGTTTCGAAATAGATTTTTATAACAAAAGGTCTCTTACGCGACACATTGCACTAGTAGTATACATAACGTAGGCGATCAAAAATTACCGCATTGAGAAAAGTATTGCTATTGATTTGTTCAGTGATGCAGGATAGAAAGTGCAAAAAAATTGATACATGAACCGTGAAATGTAGAGTAGAAAAATAGAGCAGATTGTCGACGAAAGTACATAATTTCGATCGCTAGATGATTGTCATTGAAAGTGATCTAGGAGAAAGGGATTGTAGAAGATTGGCTTCTTCAATTATAATTATTATTTTTATATAAGTGAAAAAGATGAAAAAGAGAAAGAAATACGTAGTACGAGTAGTTTTTATGAAAGATGCAGGCAGATCTTTTTTATACACGCTATAAACTTAATATGGAAGTAACGCGTATAAAAGATGCGTGATAACTTTCTTCGCGGAAAAATGACTTTCGTACTTATGCTTGAAATATTATTAATTGAAATATTATTAACTGTAAGTTTTCTAGGCTTATAGAATTTGGCATTAAAGTGAAGTGTGTTTTTTTGATGGTTAAGTTAAATTGAGATCAATTACTCCTATATTGACTTCTTAACTGACCGCTGGGTTGTGTTTAGATATACTGCTAATATTGAAAGTTTATACGTAATATGAATCATACATTTTTCAATACTGGTGGTGTATACGCATATCAGAACATGGCCTGTTATTAGATTGCAAATACACTGACAGAAATACGATTAAATTTATTTAATCTATTTAATTTTTATTTACTAAAACTATCATACATGTGACTTTAAAAGTACAAAACATTATTTATCTTAAAATATCGAGACTATTATAACTATTATAACTATAAGTATTCTTTATATGTGGATAATAATATTTATTTATTATATGTAAGGCATCTATTTCTTCAAACTCAATAAAGTGATACGTGACATGAAAACAGGAGAATGTACCGTTTTGAATGATTTTAAAATGACGACGTGCCTGCGGTCAAAAATTAGGTTGCTCTGAAGAATGACTGGTTGCTTCTGTCAATAATCCTTTTACCGAGATATGCGGAATGCGTATTCGAGGAATCAGGCCAACCTGTTTACGTAAATGTCATCTGTGCGAATACTTTCTATTTAGTTAGTTTAGTACATCCAAGAATACTACTTTTATTAAGTTGACGTCAGTCATTTATTAAATATTCATAATTGACAGACAACATTTTTTTTCAGTTATTATCTTATTATTTCAAATTGGATACTTTATATAAAATATTTTGTACCTGATAATATCTATAATAATAATATTTACAATTTATTTTAGATTACAAAATACTTTTATCTTTAGATTACAAATTACTTTGTATCTTTTATAATAATCAACATCATGATAAGATATGAAGAATACATTTCGGAGAGTAAAATGTGATCTACTTTCCTTCATTGAACTTGATAATCATGATTAATGATTTATGTGTAACAATTTAATGGATCGTTAAATGTTTATTTTATCGTCAACAATTGTTAACTGCGAGATGAGAGATTGGCGTAAATTTCTAAATACTATGTCAATATTTTTTTCTTTTCTTCTAAAATCGAGATTTGATTATAATGCAAAGTACATAATGGAGTAATATTATCGAGAAGTGGTCGGCCGTCAAGGTGAAGGCCAGTCTTAGAAAAGTATTACACAGTTTCGTTCGTATACTATTGTTATGTCGTTCGACGATGAGAATCCCGGTTAAGTGAAGAAAAGTGAATTTCGCCATCGCTCATAGAATCCTATATAACTCTTAAGAATCATATGACTCGGTTACATCAGATATCTTTCAAAAACGAAAAAGTGAAAGTATGTATGTGCAAGATTTGTATCGCCAAATATCATATCCTTATTTTAATCATTACAAATAATCCAATTATATTAAGAAATGGGTTTCTTTGATACAATCAATTTTGCTGAATTATTAATTATTTGGTTTTGTTGCAAGATAAATAATGTATCGTGTTAAATATTTTTTTTATCAAATCTAGTTGTTATATTACAATTGAATTAGCATGTATATAACAATATTTTTTATTTTTTGTATTATATCGGTGGACATATAAATTAATAAACCTATATGTGCGTTCAACTGCGAATGTCATTTCGAATATAATTAATGATCGAATAGCATCTAATTTATCACAAATCATGGTGAAATTTCACAGCTTTGATTTCTTTTGCTTTTCACTATCACGAATGACACACACGCAATGTGTCATTACAAGTAGTGTTCTAAAAAATGGGTTTACATCCGTTTATCGAACTGGAACGTAAAATTTCTTTTCAAAGATAATTTCTCACATTACGAAACGTCTCGTTTCGTCGACTTTCGTGCGTCACAGTACAGTACGCGATTGTATAATAAATTCGAAGTAAGATCACAGTATCAAACAGTTCCGGTTTCACTTGCTATAGCTGTATTTATTTTTAATAAGGATGTTGATCAGATTATGAAATTATTAATCTGCCACGTTAATTATTAAATTAAGTTATATGCGTTGTAACAATTTGTATACTCTTCAACGTTAGCATAATTTCTTTCTAAAATTCTTTTTAAAGTTTTGTTATTTCCCATTCGATTGCTTCTAATTAAGAAAAAAAAGATCTTGATTGTCGATTTTTTTCAGTCTGCGAACAACATTTCTTAAAGAAGAAAGTGAGGATTATTATTTTTACAACGTCTCTCAATTAAATAATTATTTGATGACGAAAATTTTTTCCTTCTATTTATTTGACGAAAAAATTTATTTAAATCACTCTTATTGCTTCATCTAATTATTAAAATAAATATTATATTCAATTAGTTGATTATTGTGTATGTATGTATGTGCAAGTTGCATCAATTCGGTGAGTGTCAATCTACTTTCTCCTTGTTATTTCTTTTTAGAAATAATTTGATATATATCTTTGATATTCTCATTTTTATTATAGCTTCACTTTATAAGAATTACTTGTTTCTTTCCAACCAGTTGATTGGGATGAAGCTAAGGAATCTTTTTAAGATGTTGGCACCATAGTTGATGCACTACTTGTACAGAATTATATTAATTCCGTTGAGAATGATTTGAAGTAAATCGAAACGCGTAAGGACATTTTATACTTTTATATTTTTATTAAAAATAGATTTTTAAACATTTCCATTGTATACTTGCGCATCAAGTACCGCGCTGAATCCTATTTTCCCTTACATTCTAGTCTTTTTGAAAATTTTTTTGTTTGCATTGAATGAACGTAATATTATATTAACTTTGGTATTGAAGTCGGAAATGATTTATAAATAATCGCGATATTAATATTTATATCTAAACATAGTAATGGTAAAAGTATTAGTCGAAAATTAGAAATTTGAGAAAAATTCTTACAATTTTTATTAAAAAGATAGTTTTGCACATTGAAACTATATAACACATGGTGCCTGATCAACGCCAGTCAGGTTTCAAGTGGGTCACTAGGCTATGGCCCAATGGCACGCCTTTGACTTGGTAAATATTCCTTAAACAAATTCCGGAAATACCTTTCATGAAGTTTGGACTCATCTCACAAACATTCCAATTCTTGTAAAACCTACTTATTTGATATGCGCGGATTATTTTAATATGTATAAATGAACGATAATATATAATTGATGCATTATTGTACAATCATTCTATATAATCATCATTACAGTAAGCGTAGATAGACAAGAAATATAAATTTGAATGAGAAATTAATTATTCGAAGTTTGTAATGCTATCGTCATTACAAATTCTATTAATAAAAAGGAATATATGTTTATATTATATGAAAATAAAAAACTGCTGTCATAAAGTAAAAATCGTTTTGATGAATAATTTAATGATATTTTGTCTATAGTCATTTATTATCCCCAATGTCTAAACAAAGAGAAAACACGTAGACATAAATTACTATTTTTTTTTGTCGTAATAGTTATGGTTAGCGACAAGGCTATTTCTCTTTAAAATAATCTTCGAGAAAGGAGGTAAAGAAAATAAATATTTTCAGAGTTATTTTCATTTATACAGCAGAGAATTAATATTTTTCTATCACTAAATATAAATAGTTAATGAATATAAATAATTATTTGAACAATTAAACAATTTTTAGGAATTGGCAATTTATAATACATTAAAGTATAGTGAATTATTTATTATTTTATTATTCGTATATATAGCATTAATTTATTAATTTATTATAAATTTATTAAAAATAACTTTACATACATATATACGCACAATATTCTAGAATCTAAAAAAAATTATGTAATGAAAATAGCTAATTAAAGTTTCTTATTGGATACATTTTTTAAGGATTATTATTAATATTAATCTTAATTAATAATCTCTTTTTAATTCATTTATTTATGTATTTAGTTGCCAAAGTCTTTTTACTCAAAAATATGTCTTTTAAAAACATGACGTTAACAGACGATGAAGCATCAATAGCACAGAATACGCAAATTATTTACAAATGCCCTTATTTAGCATTTTTAACAACTAATATTTAAAGTATTATTTTTTCTTACTATTTAATATATAAAAAAAATACATTTATATTAAATTTAAATGTAATATCATTATATATATATTACTATTTTGTTATAATTAGTGATAATATAGTAACTATTTTTAATGAACTTTTATACTCGCGTACGCGCGTGTGCTCATAATTTATATTAATTTATGTAAATTCTTCTTTTATCTTTTGCTTAATTCATAAATAATTAACAAAAGTTCCGTATTAAAATAAAAATTCGATAACTGAAAGTATGTAAATGCATGTAAAAGCTTGATAGGCATTAATATAACATGCAGCTTGAGACAATTGATACTTCAAGACTCATGAATTGTTCATCTTGGAGCATAATGAACATGCAGATCGTCATTTCGGATTCAATACATGGATCAGAAGAATGATCCATGGCTTTGTTTCTTCCGGTTTTGTTTGCAGGATGTACGTGGCGAGAGGCACTAGGCACGTGTGTGTTTCAATCGGACTTCGGTTTTGTTCTAAACTGCGCTTTCAAAAAGTCCGGTCTCTTCCGGGTCAGAAATCTCGGAGGAGTAAAGGGTTACGTCGGCCTGGGTGAGTTGAATATGGGAGATCATGATCGTCAATTCAATTCAATAATCATGTTTAATGATAGATCAGTCTTCGATCTGATTCGGTCGATAGATCGGGACTAATTTCACGTTGGAGATTGTAAAGAAATCAAACGACCTTGAAAAGATATAATTATCGCATAACCGATTTAATCGAACAAATCTCCTTTAATCCGAGTTTTAAATTTGTTTTAATAAAGTTGACAAAACTCTTTAAATAAAACTATTTTCAAGGATATTTAACCTTGTTAATAAAAAAT
>NW_017259281.1:1851052-1866583 GCF_001594045.1 Atta colombica | reverse complement strand
AAAATTAATATTACGGATTAAATGTAACTAAATAAAGTTAAAAAGTTAAGAGTTTAAAATATAATTAAGATAAGTTAAAATTAATTAACACTTTTTAACTTTTTAACTTAACATTTATCTTTTTAACTTAGCTACTCAACCCTGACTATGATAATCTAGCAATTAACATCTTACATAATTATTTTCCAATAAAATTATTTTCAGATTTATATTTAATTAAATTTTAGGTATTTCAATAAAATCGTTCTTTCTGTATATATGAATATCCTAAAATTAATTTTTAATGTTATATGATAATAAAAATAATTTCTAAAATTGTGAATCACTCGATAAATTCAAAATATTTAATATGTGTAATATTAAAATTTATAGCTGCAAAATTATTCGTATATATATATATATACTGATATATATATACTCGTTTTGTTTACAGAAATTGCTATAAAAATTTCTCAAGAACGAATTAAGATTCATATCACTTAATAATGAATTAAATAAACATTTGTATGTAAAATGAACTTTGTTCAGAAATATCCATCTTTTACAGCTTGTGAAACGTTTTTTTGTGTAATAAATGCAAATATATCCAGTGATTTCTAATTATATGTAACATGCTTTAACCATTCTTTTTGTTAAGAAATTATGTTTCTACAGATTTATGTTTATATTAGATATTTATTACGTATACGTTCTCTTTAAACAAATGAGAAATAAGGACTTGAGTGTTATAAAATTTTGGCCTATTTGCGTGTGTGTTGATAGACGCGTTTGCGATGTCACTGCCGGAAAATGCATCCAATCGCGTGCGATTATTACATAAAGTTCTTTTTGGAGAGGATATGACAAATACATTTAAGTAATATAAAAATTGTGATGTCATAACTTAACAGTAAGTCAAAGCAATTATTAAATCAAATATCTACAATCTTATTTACAATTTTCTACTTTCTGTATTTATTACTTTTTATGTTATTTGACGTAGTAAAATATTCAGTTTTACTTCATTGTTTTTGTATTAATTTGTATCATTAATTATCGAAAACATCTTATAATTTAATTCCTTACCATGTAATTAATTTAAATTAATTTAATCTTAATAAATTACTCACAAAGAATACTGACTGATATAAATTAATACTGCTTTAATTTCGAAAATTGCAACAGCGTTATTATTAACAGAATTATTACGAAATAAGTATGATTTATATGTGTATAATACGTAATAGCTTAACCTGCGAATGCAACTCATCGCATTGGATGCTACCCTTCGACCGATGTCGTGGTTTCGCGTTTCTAAAGACGCACTTATATATCGATGATGATTTATTCATCGCCTTGACCTGGTTATGAACTAAATATTCATCATACATCTTCGTAAAAGAAGACCTTTTCATCACAAAGATACAATTTTTATTTATGTAAATGAGGATCAAATGTTGACAATAAAAAATGAGCGGTTATAAGAGTTAAAATGATGCAACTTCTTTTTGCACAATATCTACCGAGTTCAAAAGCCGTCAATTTACTAATGTTTCATTTGAATAATTATACGCATGCTAGTGTTGATTGACATAGATTGTGGTGTAAATAAAGATACAATAATAGAGAGATTTCGAAAAAGAAATCTATAGTTTATAATATATAAATTTCAATATAACAAAAATAAATACGTTGTAGAAAAAAATTTATAAAACTCTGCTAAATTATATTAGACATAATTATAAATATAATCATACAAATAAAATAATAGAAAGAGAAATTGGTTCATTAGAAATAGTGTTGAAAAATCTGCGATTTCTATACATATATTAACTGACTACTTGTATATCTATGCTTTATTATATGCGTCTTTATTCTCTTAACACATTTAGCAAGCTTTCTACAATAATGCTGTCTTCTCCTCTTTGTAAATAAATCGCCGTCTATTACTCTTCCTTCTCACAATATTATTTTAAAAGATTTAAGTTTTTCAGTTTGCATACGCATCTATTAATAAAATTCAATAAAATTCATAATTAATAAAATTCAATTTTTTAAATTCAATTTTTCTTTATAGGATTTTCCATTGGAGACGAACTAGGCTTTAGTCAATCACTCTCCAATTTGGAAAGTGGAAAAAGAAGGAGCGTTCAAGCGAATAAAATTAATGGAGTTGCATTTACTCCTTTAAATGTAGTAAGTAAAAATTTCCAAAGGAATTCAATCTATTCAGTTCATGCTCGTTTACGTAAAATATTCAGAATATCAAAATACCAATTGTACACAATTATAATGTATGTTATACAATATGTATACATACATGTGCATATATATATATACATATATATATATATATATATATAGATATCTATATGTATATATTACTTGTATATATGTACAGTATTTATACAATAAAATATGTGATCGTTCAAATAAATTGAATGGGATGACGATTTTACTTTCGCTTATCATTTATTTCGCATTTATTTGTTGTATTTTCTACTTTCCTTTCTGCCCCGAAGTTCTTTATACCAACATTAACCATAACACGATCACTTACGTTATACTTTCGGACTGAACATCCTGTATGGTGATAAATGCATCAGAATATAAACGGTAACTACTCCAATCAATTCATGGAAAGTTCAATGCAGACGAGGATCAGCGTGAAAGCGTTCACTCGATCGTTATTCATGCTGGCGATATCCCCTTTGGAGATCCGCTTTGACCATTCTACAGTGTGCAATCTAATTGCATCTATTCAGGATGCAGCCTCTTGATCTAGCTTTGCGGAATATACGATCAATGATAATCATAAGATTATCCAGATAATGTTCAAGTACCCTAATAGTAGTATATTCTACAATATCGTTACTAACTTTTCATTTCGCAGCCGCTTTGCCAAAGAAGAACTCATCTAAACACATAGTACATTACTTCACAGCTGGTATTTCACTCAGAGAAATTTTAATCCTTATCGCAAAATTTTAATCGTTATATATGCAATCTAATTAAAAATTTTATATCAAATAATTACAATTTTTTAATAAATTACACTTATGTAAGAATCTTACTGCATTTATTATATCATTATTTACATTAACTTTGTGATTGTATGCGAAATATAATATTTGCTGGCCAAATCCACTTTACCAATTGTGTTTAGAGGATTTAAAATAAAGAGGATTATCGAAGCGACTATGATATATTGATGCTTTATTCACCTCAAAAGAAGTATGTAGGTTGGAGATCGAACAAGATCGGTTTTTCTATATTGCTACAAGAAAATCTAAATTACATGAACTGCCTATATCGGCCTTGCCGCAACTGGTGCGTGAATGTCGCTCCGGCAGCATTCATGTCACATATACCATGAATTTATATGAAGTATAAGTCTAGATTACGATTTTACTAACATTTCTTCAGGCAACACACGAATGAATGTGCAACTTTCCACAAAGTGTAGTTTATATTTCAAAATATGCTTTAAATTATTAGAGTTAGCGTTTATAAAAATTAGGTTTAAGAGATATTAAAAAAATTCTTTTCTTATTTTACATTAAACACATATCTATTATTTTTTTAGGCAAGCAATCGGGATGACATCCGTGCAGGATCGATAAATAATCGCCAAGTAGTACCGCCCTTTAAGCCGTTGCCTATTGGAACAGTTAGACCGATGACCCAGCAACCTGAACGTCAAAAACTTGTAGTGAACGCAACAGCTCTTAAAACGGCACCAGCGATGCAGCAAGAAATGCTGCGCCAGCATCACCAACGAATTCATCAAGAAAATAAGATGAAGCAGCAGCAGAGAATACAACAGGAGGCATTGGCGATACAGATGTTAAAACAACAACGTCTGCAACAGCAGGAAGCTATGCGACAACAACAAATGCAGCAACAAAAGATGCAACAACAGCAGAAACAACAGCAACAGCAAATGCTCGCACAACGACAACAGATTATGGCAATAGAAAACAAGAAGGATCAACTGGTTATGGTGATCAATTTTAGTGTCATCTAAATGTATTTAATATTGTTCTAATGTCAATTCAATTAATATTATTTTTAAAACTTTGAATAATAATCCAAGTAGAAAAATATCCGGGAAAAATCAACTAGCTAGTTTTTACTTTTTTTAGTTTACTGAACAGTAATTATTTTAGTAATTGTAAGTAAATTGAGTAATTGGCCAAGAAATCTTGATTAGGTAAAAAATTGGTCAGCTGCTAAAACTAGTCAGATCAAAAGTAATTCGTAAATAGATTTGTTCTCATTTGCATTTTTTTATTCAGAATCTTCGCTTTCTCTCTTTTCAATACTTTTTTCAACTAGAATTTATATTTATCTCGTTTCAAGTGCAAAATTTTTTAAACAACAGCAAATTTAATAATATAATAGCTAGTTTTTACTCAGTAAAACTTAAAATATCCTGATTATCATTTTTTAGTTACAAAAAAAAATTGGACTGGAGATTAGACGGAACGTTTAAAATTATGGAATTCAAAAAATATCTAATAATATTTTTAAAAAATAAATAAAAATAAGAAAAGATTAAATAATTGGAAAAATCAAAACATAATTTGTTTATCTTTCATCATTTACAATATTACTATTTTCGAACATCTGATGAATACGTTAATGGATAATATATAATAATCTGACATTATTATAAAATATTGTTATTAATAAGATTTAAGACTTCAATACTATTATAAGAACAATTTAAGAATAAGTTTTATTCCTCATTTTACGCGATAAATTTTGTTTTTAGCCAATTAGAAATTTGTTAGAAACTGCAGGTTAATACTGCTAGATTTACTATCTAGCTACTACTCAAACAAGCATACTGGTAACATTATTACACCGACTTACTAATAATAATCAAAATTTTTAGCCAATTCCCTACTAATTTTTTTTTCTCCTTGTCACTAATTTGTTTTCTCCTTAGGATTCCGTTACTATGTCAAACATATGTATATATTTTTAGCTGTATAAGTATTTGAATATTCTAAAAAAATTCTTTGAGAATTAATACTTGATTAAATCTTGATAATATTGACAATATGTAGCACTTTGTATTTGTTCGTCTCTGTAATTTAAATAATTTTTCGGTTCTCTGCAGCCACAAATAATAGCAGTGGCGGGAGCGATGCCAAAACTACCTATTATCGCTGCAATTCCACCAGTTGGTATGGTCGAAGCCGAAGCTCTTCCATCATCAAAAGTAACGGCTAATTCAATATCATCAAATGCTGGCTTGCCACCTTTCATTGCGATGCCGCAATCATCAGCAAAATTGACAAACAAAATCAGTGGTAGCGATACTTTGTTACAGGACTCGGATAACGAAGTATCAAAAGATGATTTCACACAAGTATAACTGTATTTAATAACAATAACTTTATTAAAACTCTACATTATAAATATATATTATTTAATATATATTTATAATGTATATATTCTTATTTTATTATTATAGTTATTGCAGCAGTTGAAATAAACTATAACAATTTTAAATGATGTATATCTTGTCGAAAACTTTGATTCTTATAAAGTAATAAAATTTTGTAATATATTTTAAGTCATATGTGTATCTGTAGACATATTTGGAGATTATGAGTTTAAATATTATTACTATTTTTGTAGCTACCTTTGCCGAGCGACGAAATGGCTGCTTCAGTGAACGAAATGACACTGCTCTCATTGCATCCTCTTTCTGCAACTGATACTAGCCTTCAACAAAACGAGAAACGACAATCTATACAATTACCCAGCAGTTTACCTTCCTTGGCTCCCATTCAAGGAATGGAAACTTCATTAAAGGCTCTCGCAGAAGCAAGTAATATTACTCTAGAAGCTTTGGAAGCAGCAATTCTTCTGAGACAGCAACAACTTCTTAAAAAACAACAGGGACTCACTAGTACTACTAGTACTACTACAACATCCACACTTCCTCCTCTTAAAAGGTAAATTATTTGTAATTAATACTTTCAATTTTCTTATTTAATAAATCCTATAAACAAGAATGTGATTAATTTGAAAAAAAATACAGATTTTTATTTTATAAAAAATGAAATATATTTTGCGTATAAAGTATACAGAATGAACGATTTTGCTAGAAAAACAAAAGTTCTCTGGACACAGATCTGAAAATAATTTTGTTGGACATCAAAATAACTTTATTGAACTTTCAAATTGATTATTAGAATATCAAAATTTTATGCAGCATAATCACGATATTTTTTAAATTTATTTATTTTAAATATAATTATTTTGACAGCAAACAAAATTATTTTCAAATCTATATTTAACAAAATTTTAGATCTTTCAGCAGAATCATTTTTCCATAAAAGATTTTTCCATAAAAGACAATTGTATATGGTTAATTATTAAAAATTATTGAAAAAAAAACTTGAACTTTTCTATTTATAGTAAATACAATTCCGGAGCTACCAAAGTGATGAATGCGCCGCGAGAATACTATCCTGTTGGTTATGACAAAAATTTTGATGATAATTTCGCGAGTCGCGTCGATTTGCCAGATACGAGCTTTTATTGTGGCGATCAAAAGCATTTTCCGGGTCTTTATGCCGACGAAGACTTGGGATGTATGGTGAGGCTTTTAAAAACTACATTACATTAAAGCAATCTTAAAAAAGAACTTAATTAATTTTATTTAATACTCATTTCTGCTGTTTCGAAAATTCTTGAAACCAATTTTTGTGTGATTAGGTTTTCCATGTTTGCGCACTAACAGATGACGGTCTAATTATGAAGAGTTTCCTATGTCCAGAATCAACGTTGTTCGATCAAACAATTTTAAAATGCAACTGGTGGTTCTATGTAGACTGTAAATCTTCAAAGAACTTGTACGACAGTAATATACCTATCAGCAAAAGCTACCAGCTGATGAAAGCCTTGGCATTTTTCTCAGCGTACAAAAATCACGATAATAGTACAAACAACGCAGAAGAAAGTGAAGATAATTCTTGAACCAGCAGCAGATTAATCAAAAATTTATAGAATTAATCAAAGATTTATAAGTTCAATATTCAATATCTGGAAATCGTCTTGTTTCCATGATACAACGTCTCATCTAGTTTAAAAAACTTTTTTATTTGTATATACATATAATTTATTTTGTTAATAGAGAATAGTAGTAAATAGGTATTTTAGAGAGAATGTAAATAGTACACGTTCATTGTTGAATAATAATATACAGTATGTTTTTGCATAAAATTTCTTGTACTAAATCAAAGTGTTGAAATAAAAAAAAAGCAGAGAAATAGAAGGTAAGTAAACAATAAGAAATTGAAAAAGCGTAATATTTATTAATGCTTAATATATATTTATGATTATGCAAGAACAATGCGGATTTAATTGCTGCATCAGATCATTACAACAAACCGACAATTACACAATAACCGCAATATGCGATCTCAGTCTCTTCTGTTTCTTTATCAAATATCTTGCTTATACATAAAGTTATTGATGAAATCATGAGTTTCATCTTAAATTGCTCTGCAGCATGCATATCTACATCTCTATACATAAAAAACATATAAAAATTTCATCTATTAATTATTAAAAATTATTTGTACCAATAGGCGACAAAAATAAAGTTTTAATTAGCGATATATACTAACAGGAAACTACTAAAGGCAGTTTTTTTTTATTAAAAAGTCATAATGAGCATGATTGTCGGGGAGATTTCTATTCAAAATCCTGCTTGCCTCGAGAACACGACAGACAGCAAGACTCTTTATAAAATTGATAAGAGCATAGCCGTGCTTGCGTGACTAAATTGCAGTTAGCCATATTGTCTTTACAAACTGGATTATCTTCGACACCTAAAATAAATAAAATGTTAATGAAACATAAAAATACTATTTTATATATAATTTTTTATATAAAGGATTACTTTGTATATAAAAAGAATACGTTTTTATTTTTAATGGAAGAATCTTTAAAAATTTTGATAGATACATAGATCTGAAAATAATTTTGTTGGATCATCGAAATAATTATGTACAAAACTCAAGCATGATGAGCAATGTTGCAAAAAGTTTTAATATTCTAACAACTAGTTTAAGTACCCTATATAATTATTTTGATAATACAACAAAGTTATTTTTATATCTGCAATTTTATATATATATATATATATATATACATATATAGCTAAATTTTTGGATATTCAGTAAAACATTCTGCGTAGATTTTGTATATGACAGAAATTGTAAAATATTAACAATATAAATTTAACAACGTATAATATTTACTAAATTTTCGATACTTTAAACTTCAAAATTTGCTTAACCATTCGTTATCTCAGGATCATCCTGAACTTGAAGAATCTTGTGAGAATTTTCAGGCGCGTGTAAATCATCTCTGCAAGGATAATCATTGCATATCCTTCGAGATACTGGTCGATCCTCCTCTCGGCAATGAAGCTGATATGATTCAGGTAATTGACCATCTGAATTCAGACATCGGGTTTCGCGTTTCTGAATGCCTTTACCACAAGATCGCGAACACTGCAAATCGATTTTTGGAAGTAAGTACAATTTGTTAAGTTCTATGTAGTCTTTGAAATTTTAATTTTAAGATAACATTTTAATATAACAAAATAAATATTTACCGGCGTCCAATCTGATGTAAACCAATCAGAGTTGCAGGTACGCTCTCTGCATGATTTTCTATTCTCTGGTTTGTTCGCAGGACAATTCATATCTAAGACAACACGTAGAGAGCCTCGAAGAGTTGTAACACATACAACGTCTCTTATTTGTTCACCTACATCACAACTTGAAGAACACTATAAAAATATAAAATTATTTTCGATACATATTAATTAAAATAAAAATATTATTACATTGAGATAATTGTATACATAGTAGAGCAAATATAATTATAAATATCTTTTCAAATTCTCATAATAATACGTAACATAATGTATATACACTCATATATCAACACATAAATTTATTAATAATTATTATAATCTTTGTGATACTACTTTTTACTTTAATATTTAAAAATTTTATAAATTTTTATATAGAAAATTATATTTAAGTTTAACCTCCGTCCACGGTCCTGTGAACCACTGACCGCTGCAAGTTCTGTTACTCGAACAATCTCTGGAAGTCTCAGGTCGACTCGATTCATCGCAATGTTCTTCGTTAGAGCTTGTTTCGCAAAGAATTCTCCTAGTTTGAACACCAGTTCCACATTCTGCCGAACACTACAGTCGATAATTATAAATTGATAAAATCAATATGAAAATTTTTTAATTTCCATAATTTTAAATGTAGTATTTTAGATAATACAATAACTTGAAAATTATGATTATTATATTTTTTGTCAGTGCCCTCCTTCATTAATAAATTATTATTATCAAAAATAAAAATTAATTATATGATTTTTTATTAGAACTATTTTTTTCTTATTGAGTTTGCAAGTGGTAAAGGCTCACTTGTTCAGACCACTCAGTGAATAACCACTGCGGGCTCTGAAGCTTCGCAGAAACAATGTTTAATGATGTTGATTTCACCGGACATGATCCTGAGTTACATGTT
This sequence comes from Atta colombica, assembly GCF_001594045.1. Lineage (NCBI taxonomy): Eukaryota > Metazoa > Arthropoda > Insecta > Hymenoptera > Formicidae > Atta > Atta colombica. The sequence goes on along the minus strand of NW_017259281.1, from coordinate 1,857,020 downwards.
TCATTTGCCTCAGGTTTTTCTGAGAGATCACATGGAGTATCTTCAATAGCACAAGTTACAACCCTCGTTCTTTTTCCTAAGCCACAGGACACGGAACACTTTATAACAAATAAAATAAAAAATTACAATCGTTTAAATAATTATTGAAAATTGCAATCATTGAAATATTTATACATTAATAATTACTAACAGAAGAATTAAAAAGATTCTTTTTAGAAACTATTTTTTATCAGCGAAAATCCATTTAAAGACATTCAATTGATATCATTTGAAACGTTTTCGGTTAAAATTTATGGCAATTAGGAGTAGACTGTTTTATTCAACATAATATCGCTCTATTAATGAAATTTAATATCTAAATATCAAATTTCATTTGACATATCGTACATTTTATTTCTTTACCTCTTTTATATATAATAAATCAATTAAATTGATTAATTTTAAGTATATGTGTCTGCGTAAACAAAATTACCTGAGACCAAACACCCACGATCCATCGTGGAGTCAATGATTGAGGAGACGTCTGCGTCGACGTTTGCCTAATCTCCTCACACGCTGGCATTTCGCACACTTCGCTTATCGGAAGATTTCTCGGTTCTGTACAGGCACCATCGGCAATTCTCATCGTTAACGACGTTTTTACTTCCTGTACACACTCGAGTTCCCGTGTACGAACCCCAGTACCGCAAGAGGTAGAACAATCACTCCATGGTCCGCCTCGCCACCTTTGAAAATACAGTTTTTAATGTTTCTATTTTTAAAAGATATAGAAAAAAATATAAAAATATTTTTAAATAATCAGATTTGTGCAACATTAAAAAATATATTTATTTATTTGTTAATAGCAATAATTTTAATATATATGTAATATAAACGTAAGTAATATTCGATATAAGAGTTATATTCTTTCGTATGGAATATAAAATCAAGTTTACCTAGGAGGACATGGTATGGTATTACATTTGAGAATTTCATGCAACTTTTCTATCCCATGACATCTCTTTTCCGGTACTGGCTGCTGTGTGTGCTCTTTAATACACACGTGTTTGAATATCTGTACACCTTATGTAACATATAGAAATTCTTTGTATTCGCAGATCTCCACATAATTTATTATGAAACAAATTAATTATCAGTTAATTCTCATTTACCTCCACCACATGATTTGCTACATTCCCCGTGACCAATTGCTTTCCAGATGAATTTTCTTTTCCTATAACGTCGTGGTAAATACGGTGGCGATGTTACATTACTTATCACTGATCCATTCTCGAATCTAAAATTAGATTTTTTGTGATTATTTAACTGCTACAGATATGAAATTGTAAACATGATGCTTATCATCAAAAGATAGATTATGCCTGCACGGTAAAAAAAAACATTGTGCATTTGTATTGGAAACGGTCGGCTTAAATTTTTATTAATCGTTTGTGTTGAACTTTTTAATTTTAATATTATAACATATTCGAGTATTAATTTAACGTAATATGTTATTTAAAGACTTTGTGTTAAGTTAATATTCAATATTTCTTAGTGTTAAAATAGCATAATTTATGAGTAAGTAAACAAATAATGTGTTTTAAAACATAAATTCTAAGCTAAATTCTAAGATAAAGATGAACGGAATTCGTGTTACACTTTACATATTATAAATGTTAATTATATTTAAAAATATGTACTTTCACAATTGGTTTACAAACTCTGTCAGCATTATCCTTTTGGAATCATTTTTTTTTACTCAATATTTACTGTTTTCTAACATCATTTGGTACATGTATTGTATTCGGTACAAATTATCTAATAATATATAAAGGAGAAAGTGATATTATAGTTAATGTAGATATTGATGGTCCTTTTTAATATCTCTGCAATTAAGTGACGAATTCTAGCGATTACTACAGTAATGTAGATTACTAATAATCTGGTGATTACTTATATTAGGAATTATTTGTTCAATAGCTCGTTGAACCATGACACTAATATACCAATAATCAATAGCCAACACTTATTATAATGAATTTGTTACTTTCAAGTATTTTGAAAGTAAACGTTTCTGAGGTACATTTTAACATTTAATTACTACTTCCCCTACTTCTAATTTTTAAACTTGAGCGTATTATTACATGAATATATATATTTTTAAGTGTATTGTTTGCTACTTAACATTTTATATGACTGTATATATTTTGAATTATGCAAATTTAAACAATAGTATAGCATTTTGCTAATGTGGCCCTTTATGAATATTGTTTCATGACTCATAATCTTTTTTTTGAGGCTTTTAAAATAATTATTTGATAATCAATTGTAGTTCTATTGTCTAATCTATACTTTATATTACGTGTACTATTTTTAATACTGCAGCTATATGTAGTTGTGTGAATGTATATACATTTATTTGTATACATTTTTAAATGTTTTTTACTTTTTTGTTAATTTTGTAACCAAATAAATTTTCTAAACAAAACTAATTTTGAAGACTATTTTTATGGAAGATCACATTATCACCCATATTTTTCTTCGAGTCATTATGCAATGTCGCCACATTTTTATTAATAGTGTCCAAAGTAATAAATATTTCGTAATGTAATTTCGTTGTTTGAATTCAGAATCGATTCAATAACATTTTAACAAATGTAATTGTCAAGTTCTAAACTTAAATATTGATTATTAATAAAGTTATTTTAAAATGTAAAATGTAACTGAAGTGTTATAATAACACCTTTTCTTTTATTTTATTTTCAGATAAATTAATATATGTTAATTTATCGAAAAAATTTCCTACCTTTTATTTTGTAAACTATGCTCAACGCCTTTATTGGAAACTATAATCAAACAATTTTTTAAATTTTTAATAATTTGTTATGTATGTTTAACATGCAATATCTATCATTTTTAATAAGTAACTTTATAACATCAATTTTTGTCTTTAAGTAAAGTGTCAAATTGTCTTTTTAAGTAAAGTGAGTCTAAAAATTATATAAATAAAATAATAAACAATAGTTCTCTATTTTCTGTTACAAGAAATTTAAAAATCAGCAAACTTGATATTTTAAATTATTATAATTTTTCAAATATATGCTATTATAATGAAATAATACCTGCATTATGCGACAAATGATTGCTTCTCGGTAAATTTGTATTTCCAGGAATCCGATATCGATAAACAATACCAGGGTTTGGTTCTTGGTATAAAACCTACGAAACAACAAAAATTAGATTATATCTAGATTATATATAGATTATTATTCTAAATAAATCTTAATTATTTTTAATTAAAATCTATTTTAAAATAATTTCTTAATTATTAAATTATTATTAAATGCTTTTTTGTAATTATTGAATTTTAGTATTATAACTGAAAGTGAAAGAATACGCAATTTAACATTATTAAACATAGAACCTATATGATTTATATGACAATTGTAGCGAGAAATCAGCAGTGAAAGGGTTAAATGGAACTCGGTTGAACTCATTAACGCCCACGATTGCTAGCATGCAACAATTGCTATTCTAGCCCCCATTGTTACGATTGCGTTATAACAATACCCATAATTTGGTTGAAGGATACAAAATATTTCATAAGATATGGAGCATAGTACATAATAATTGGGTATTTTTATTGTATAAACATCACTTTTATAAACTTCGTTGTATACAAATAATTATCATACATATAAAAATAAAATTAATTGCATTTGCAATTAATTAATTAATTAATTAATTATATATTTGTGTATATATTTATTATAATATATTGTGAAATTACAATTTGTAATAAATGTTGATTTCCTTTGAACAACATGAAAAAATTATATTATTTAGATTAACGTTTATCATATTATTTTACCATGATATCTATGGATTCCTGTAATGGACCTGCGGCAGAAAAGCTTTCCAAATTCTGAGGACTTTGACGACGGTAAACAAATGTAGTTCCAGCTCCTTTGTATTCGCCAGACCAATTGATAAAATTGTTCCCGTTTAATAAATAACTGCCATCTTGCAATCTAATTGCTGCAAATTTATTATTATATTTTATTATATATTTCTTACAATTATATATAGTAAAATAATTATTTTAATTTGTTTAAAAAAATAGTCACCGTTATTAATTATCTTTGTAAAGTAAGTATATATCTATACATATTTAAACATATATTTTTATTACAACTATATCTATCATATGTATATCAGAAACATATTGATTTAATTAAAAATAAAAGAAAATTATGATGACCGTATTTATTTGCGAGTAAACTACTTATTATTATACATAAACGATACAATGACGATGCTCTTCGACACGTCGATTGACACGGATCACGCTAAAGCTGGCAATCATGATCATTTAAACGAGACATGGGCGCACAATAGCAGTCGTTTATGAGCTAATTTACAGTCGCGCGCGATTTATGTAATCCACATGGCACGGGCCGGTGCATCTAATTTAGTGAGCGATTCTCGTTCCATTTACAGCTTCGCGAAAGATAAGATTACATTATGTTACATATTTCGCAAGAAACAAATGCATTAAAGCTGACAGAAATGCATTCTGCAGAGATGAAGAATTTATTTTCTAATTTTTAAATTAATCTGTAACTAATAACTTATGCCGTTTTAAACGCGCTGATTCTCATTAACTTTGTTTTATGTTATCTTTGTTTGTATTTTAAAGTTTGAAAGAATGCGTCTATTTTAATTATTATTGCTTTCTAAATTAATTTAAATGCAATTCCCTTATAAATATAATATTAGAAATAAATTAAATATAGCCTTAATTGCTATTATTCCCTTATAAAAATTTTAATTTATTAGAAACATTATATATATATATATATAATATACAAGGCGTACCTGATAGAACATTGTAATAATGTGAAAATGTATTCTTATTGTATCAAGGTTGTAAATGTTGTTCTGTCACATATTAATATTTAGTGCGAAAAGTAATACAAGCAAAGAAAAAAATAAGTAGGTAGTGTAACTTAAAAAGTTGTAATTGTCCACTGTGCAATTTGTATTTTATTTGGATTTGCAATGTTTTGAAATGTTAACAACTTTAACAATATTTTAAAAAAATTAAAATTACTTAATTATACATTTTTATAAAGATTGATTGCTTTAGTATTGATGCTTTAGTATGATAATTTTTTGTAGAAAATTTTTAAAGTAAGTTTTTAAGAAAATAAGTTTTTTCTTTCTCCTGAAAAAAAAATGCATTTATAATAGACATTATAATAATGCTTTATAATGTCTCATATGATATAATAATATACGTATGCGCGCGCGCGCGCGCGCGTGTGTGTGTGTATGTGTGTGTGTGTGTGTGTGTGTGTGTGTGTGTGTGTATTAACTAACTAATTTTTATAATTTTATGTTTATTTATGTTTTTATATTCTCTGAATACTTAAAGATTAGATGGAGTTCATTTCATGAGAAGTAAGTTCTTATTGATTTCTTTCGAACTATTCATTTTCACAGATTAAGTGAGGATAATAAGAGGCATGATCATGTCGGCGATAATAAAAGTTCCGATAGTATTGTTGTTATATTAATGATCGCAACTAATCACACTGCTAGCAATTCATTTGAGCTTGTCGATGATGCCATCGTTGCATAGGTACACTGATTACGATCTGTTATTCGCATTCTGTGAAAGGTAATCATTACATTGCTTCTGGTGAGCGATGAATGAATTCGAAAGGCATCGCAGGCGACACAATGATGATTACCTTTACATATAATTGAAACTTAATTTTTAATCAAATTTCAAATAATATATCACCGCTAAATTTGTTAAAAAATAACATTCTAAACATTACTTTAAATATTATTTTAAAATTATTTGATGCTGTAAACATTTTGAAAATTTTATTATATATTCAATTATACTTTTTTATTTCTATTGTTACTATTGTTACTATTAATCTTTTATAATTAATAGCTTTTATTTTTTATTTCTAAT
>NW_017259281.1:1848072-1850952 GCF_001594045.1 Atta colombica | reverse complement strand
ATTAATATCATAATTTAATATTTTTTAAAGGCAATCTTCAAGAATTATATAAGTTTTATATAATAAATTAGATATATATATATATACATATATATAATGCAAATTCAAAATAACGCTCGTTAAATTGCACAGCAATACAAATTACATAAGACATTAATGCAATAATCTTTAAAAAACGCGGTATTCTCCAAAGAAGAAAAAAATCAATTGATTTTCATAAAGTCATAAATCATAACTATTAATTATGAAATTTTTAATATATTTTGTTTTATAAGAAAATTACTATCTTAGATAGTAGACCCAGTTTTTCATTATCTGATTAACTTGTGGTTAGATTTAACCTGATATTTTATCCAATGAACTTCATCTATGATGATGTTATGAATAAAGTTCATTGAGCAAAACATCAGGTTAAGCTTAACCACAAATTAATCAGATAATGAAAAACTGGGTCTTAATAAATTAAAAAAAACTGTGATGTCTGATGCACATAATTGTACTCAGATAATTAAATGGACATCGCTGTTTTAATAATTGAAATTGTTTCCAATAAATCTTAAATCTTTTTGACTTTTTTTTTAATTGTCATTTGATGTAAATGTTATATAAGCCTTAGTAAAATAATATGATAGTTTTATTGAAATAAATAACATTTTTATTCTCTTAAATTACATTAGTTTTTTATCTCGCAGAATGCCGGCCGTAATTTAATTTTTGCAATGTAATAATTTACGGGACGACGATGATCTTAATCATCGGGTGCGATCGCTATTTAACCACGCTGTATAACGAGTTACCGTAAACTGTGCATAAACAGTGAGAAATCATGGTAGGTGGAAATGCATTCCTTGCAACCGGTTGCCTGCGATTTCCACGAAATCCAAAGCAATACCGCTGAATTATTCCTGGCGCCAATCGTGTAATTAATGTTAGCGTTGATAGTATCTAAACGCCAGTAAAAAGAATCGTTAGTCACGTCCTGATCATGTAATGTTCAATTTACATTGCAAAATACACAAAGTTGTATATGCATCGACATCAATTTATATTTTGTAATAAAGTAATTATTGTCAGCTTCCGTTGTATATTTTTTTGTATAATAAAAATTGTATACTTTTTATAATGTTATGACTTTAGAAAATAGAAGTATTCGAATACATTATTAGATAACCATAATCATTAAAAATATAATATTAGATTCCAAAACATAAAATACATACATTGCTGTATACTTATATCCATTTACATAAACATACGCGAATCTTACGCGCTTAACTTATATTGTGCAAGGTTTAACTAGTAATAAAAGTTCAGAAATAGTTCAGCTATCTTAATTTATCTTCATCAATAGTCATAAATTCCCATTTCTCTTACCAAGATAATTTTGCGTGCGACGGAGTTCGGTCACGTTCAGTGCCAAGGCGCCACGTGGGACCACTGCCACCAAATTATAACCCGGTTCCAAAGTCGGTTCCGTGAAAATTCCATCTATCAGATGACCGTTGCCAAATCTTACGCCATCACACTAAAACAGTATAACATGTGCTATACTAGTCAAGAAATATTTATACGAGAGATGATGAATCATGCGATTTCAAGTCTCAGTGTTTAAAGTCAATGATCCGAGTGATCAGTTGAACAGATTGTAGATGATAAATGATTTCTACTTTTCTAAGTGTCAAAATGGAATCAGAATCAAAATTATTGATGTTGATCATAAAAAGAATTAATAGGAAGCGACACACCCAGCCTTTGGCTGATGCAGGTGGGCAATTTATGCTTGTATGCATAATAAAAATTCTCAATTTCCGAGCGCGTCAGTTGTAATATGCTGTCAAAAATTGCAATGTAATGCAAAAACTTTGCAAACAATACGTAAAACATTAGAAGTTACAAGATATATTTTTTAGACAACAAAATTCTTATCTCTTATATTTCAATTTGCGGAGTTATGTTTCATTTCTTTTTACTTTCAGCGGAATTATTATCACGACTTTGGTTAAGCAAGGTGATATAAAGTGCAAAGAATAGTGGCAAATTGTCATCTAAATTTATGCCATGACAGCCATAATTTCGTTATCCTTTTCGTTCTCTGGATGAGCATTTTACATTTGCATAGTTATCGCAACTTACTGTTTTGCTGATGCACAGAAATAAACATCGAGCGTGAACCATTGGTATTGGAAATTAGCATATACGTAAAATAGTAAGAACACGGTGTAGATGCATGATTCTTATATAAATATATTTTACACGAAAAGTATAACATATATATATAGAAAATACATATATAGAAAATTAAGAATACTAATGCGTCACATTCAGAATGATACAGAAAAATTAACTAAAAGAAAGTGATTCTGTGATTAATTGGATATAAATTATAATATTTACATAATAATACATATTTTTCTAAAACATTTTACATAAAAACACCAAAATAGCTTAAACAAAATTTACTGTATTGAGATAATAGTGTTTCTGCTTCCTCGCCAGATCTCTACGTAAGATCATCAAGGTTAATTAAATGATCAAACGGTAGCTTGGATATATAAGATGCACGATTCGACATGAATCGCGATCAAAGTATTATCTCGCTGTACATGCCACGTGGCCCAGTTGCGGCACATGTACATATACATGAGAGAAAGAAAAAGAAGTCTAGCTTAATCTATACTATGAGCTTCTTCCACCCGCTTACTGATATCTGCAGCAATAAATTATTTCTCTTGCTCCTACGAATCACTCCCTCACTGCTTTGCTATCATTAAGTGATCTCATTAATTTGAAAATATTATCTACATTTCCCAAATTTTCTTCATATTTTAACAAAAGTTTAATAAATATACATAAAAAGTTTTGTTACAAATAATCAATTAC
>NW_017259281.1:1829864-1847972 GCF_001594045.1 Atta colombica | reverse complement strand
ATCGCAATAAATTGAAAAAAATCTAGTCAAGTATTCTCCCTATATTTGACTGCACTTACAACTTAGGTCGATTTCCTATAACTTAAGACTCTACGATCATCTACGAATTCTGTAAATGAGTCTAAAGTCTATCCAAAAAATAGGTTAGATTCTATATAATTTGCTTCTGTTACTAATAATTGGTTGGTATAACAGACTAGCAGCAATCACAACAACAGAATTTGTTGTCACATATTTAGCAATCACCGGTTAAAGATATTGGTGGCTTGTTAAATTAACAAAATTTCTCTCCGTGAGATTGCGATAAGTTAAGAAATTCAGAATTTTTTTCAAATTAAAAAATAATAATTTTTAATATGAGAATTAAATATAAGCATTTTGACAAAATATTTAATAAATAAAATGTTTAAATATAATAAATTTACTGCACAATTTTTATTTTGATTAGATTAAATTGAAGTCTTCATATCTTCTCTTATATAATTCCTAAGATGACAATAACTTACGGTCTTACAGTCAACGTATTTTAATCAAGTTATGATCTATTTCAATCTTTTATACAAATTAATAAATTTCAAAACGGAATAATTAAAAAAGGACTATAAGCCAAGCAGGATAAATAAGTTTTATTTTATTAATAAATTAAAAGTAATTAATCAAAATTCTTAAGAAAATCAGTTTAATTCACTCGAGTTTCTATTTCTGCTTGATATATGAAATACAACATAATTTGTCATTTTACACGTCGGGGATCATTCTGAAAGAATGACAGTGCTCGATTGAGGCTGACCATTCATTTTCAACCAGGTTTAATCGGTGAACTGCACATCAAGCCGCGCCCAAACTGACACTCCTCTCTCCAATTGGATTAACTCGGGATGAATGTCAACTTGCTTGTCGTTTGTATACGCGAGATCGCACGATGTTAATTGTATGAATATCGCATGAGTGAATTTATAAATCGGCGGCGAACAATGAATGCACAGTGGCGTAGAAAGTTCAATGTTCAGAATGTAACAGCAGACAATTTTATTTCCTATTAAAAGAACAATATAAAAAAATGAAATATAAAATGAAATATATCCTACTAATTTCAAATCTGGATACGATCTAGATACGATCTGTATAAAAAATACAAAGATAAACAATTTTTTAAATCAAGAGGAGAGGTTTTAATAGCTCTTTTTATGATCAATATATTAAATTTTTATTTTTATAATTATTATAAACAAAATATAATCTAATTATAAGTGTTATTGATAATTTTTAATTTTGTTCTTTTTTGAAATAATATTCCTTTAGCAAAAGTACATTAAACTTTTAGATGTAATCATTTTTACAGAAGATATCTTATAATCATTTAACAAATAATCTAAATGTGCAATATTATTTAGCAATATTAGATTTAATTTTAACATTATCAAGATCTAATTAAATCCAATTTTTTAAGTCAAGCAAATAAATGCTATCTATAATTAAATTAAAATTCATTAAATTAAGGTTAATTATTATTTTCAAATTCGTTTTCGCTGATTATAAAAATATCCATTTAATATAACAAAGGTGATTGCGCAAAAGTATTGTATTTAAACAAAACAATTTTAACTGACAACTTATGTAATATCACAAATTATTGAAACACACCGTACATCGTAAATAATAACAAACGGGCCATAATTCTGTCGAGCCTACATATATGTAGTTCCTTGTGTAGCACCTCGACCACATTACGTATTTACGTAGCGATAAAATACGAGTGTGTGTACACTTTGCATATCACTTAGTAACGCACGATTAAGAGAGAATCATTTTCTTTGTGAACGGCTAAATAATTTCTTCAGTTCTTCAAAATTATGTCGTGAAATTATGTCGCATCATCCCAGTCACCTAATTAACCGCCTCATGTTATATAATTCTCATGTTTGATCAACTTAACGTTTTATTAATTGAGATAGTACACTGAGAAAAAGGTCTGATTAAATTAAATAGTAATTCTGGAAAATGGACGAATCAGAATTTTCTGGTTAAATCTACTAGAATTCTAATTGAGATAACTAGGACTATTCTGACTGATATAATTGTTCTAGTAACAATAAGAATTCTAGTAGATTTTATCAGAAATATTGTATCAATCAGAATTCCGGTTATCTCAATTAAAATTCCAATAAAATTGATCAGAAAATTTTGATTCGTCCATTTTCAACCAGAATTTTTTCAGTATAAATAAACGCAATTAATATAATTCTATGTTACTTATTATTTATTAAAATATAAAAATATTGTATATTTGTATTCACACCGGTGAATATATGGCAAAAACAACTTAATTGATATATCTAAATATTTAATTAGATCTGAAAATAATTTTATTGAATTATCAAAATAATTACATAGAAATTTTAAGCATAATGAATAATGTCCCTGATGAGCGTTTCTTTTACATTTGGTTGTTTCAATTTTTGTTTCCTAGAAATTTTATTTACGTTTCTGTTACTATCCCATTCGACTTACGCTTCGATTTTTTATCATTATTGTAAAAAATTTTGACATTCTAGCAATCAATTTAAGCGTCCTACATAATTATTTTGATGACCCAAAAAAATTATTTTCAGATCTGTAGCTAAATTTTTAGATATTTGAAACCGTCCTTTTTGTATAGAAACATGAGAAGATCATCTGCATTTTGTCAGATTTCTAGTTATGATACATTAAAGTGAAACAAGATAAGAAAACATTAATATCGAGATTTAAATAAAAACAAATAATCATAAATATTTTTATGTTTCATTTATTTGAAATAATGTAAATTCATGTATAATGAGGAGCACTTTAATAGTAACCAGCATGGATTTATCCGATTTTTTCGAGACGAGATGAGATGAGACAAAAAAAAATAATATAATAATTTTGGAAATATTATTTTAAATGAGACAAGAAATTCTGAGATCCTTCGACGATATTCCGAAATCCTCGTATCAAAAATGCATCATTATTTCTAAGGCCCATCTTTAACTGCATTATGTGTAATATCACTAGCGAGAGTGAAGTTGAATGAACCTGAGATTTCGTCGCGGCGCATCTCTCTTTTTACAATAATCCAAATCGGCGTCGACCCGATCGTCTCGCGATGATACTTAGCATCGAATCTCTGCTTAGCGCTTATTTTCGGTGTGTTATTTTCGTGGCCACTCAAGCCGTTAAAATCCTCATCGCCCTAAATGCAACGCATAATGACAAACCTGCTGCGCGATGCATGTCGACGATCTTTTTATAGGTTTGCCATTCGATCAAATATCAAAATTCTTTTAACAAAATACTTTTTTTAGTTCCTCTATTTGTTAATTTGTACAGATTGCTGATGTAATAGTAAAATAATTTTAAAAAATCATGATACTTCGGTATTTAAGTAAAACATAATGTATTATAGCTAAATTTAAATATCACATTTTTAATCTCAATATTATTATTTTAGTAACTATTTTTGAGATATGTATGATATATTTCTTTTGTGTAACATATTTAATGTCTTTTTCAAATCAAAATAAATAATTCTTCGCTATTTTCGCAACTGTACTTATGCTACATATTCTTCCGCGAGTGTCACCAAGATTTCAACAAAATTTAAATAATGAAATTTCTATTTAGTCTTTTCCCATACGATTAATGACAATTATAAATTACAAACATTTGTGTCAATATAAAATCTTATAACAAGGGCATATACAAAATCAAGAGATTCGTCGACCAAATGTTTGTTTTCTTGGTACCAGTCAAGTAAATTCGGTTCCATTCTAAATCCGAGAAATCTTATGAGCAATTAAACAAAACGAATAGATAAAGACGTCGTCGCGATTTAGGAACATGTTACGAGTTGGGGGTCAGCGTAAACCTTTGGCGTCGCGATGCTCTCACAATAATGAAGACGAATAGTCGCCACATAAACATGTCAAATATGTTCAAGTGAATAAAAACTGCAATACGACTGGACATAAAAAAATAAAACAGTTTTTCATGAGAATTTCTGCTATACTCTACAAATCTTACTTTTTATTTTGATATTTTTAGGCATTCCTTTTCTATTTTTATTTTGCGGTCGTATAGAACAGCAACACAAAGAAATTATTGGTGTCAAAAATTTGTGAAATTAATGTTAAGGTTGGAAAAATTATTATTATTCTTTAACATTTAACATAAAACTTTTCACATTAAAAAGAGAAGGAACTTACAATTTAAAAGAATTCTTTAATACATATGTGAAAAGAGTTTTTGCGTAAAAAATAAAAACATTAATCATTGCTTTTGAGAGAAGAGTATTTATAGAAGTTATAAAATTTATGGCCATTCAAAAAAAGAATTTGCAGCAACTGAGATTCGCTATTCAATTTCAGATCATGTGGCAGGAAGTTGCACATTCTCCTCTGATTATTCTGCCATTCTAAAAATATGCATTGTCGGCAACACTTAGTCGCAGGAATGCGTTAAGCATGCGTTAAGCGAGACTTCCTAGTCAATATTTAACGTATTAGTTACTCAACCATAATTTACGAATATCGAAACCTGACTATGCGAATATTGGATCACCTGGAAGTTCAGTTAACACATCTCCGCATGTCACACATCACATTTTCGCCAGTCATTTACGCAAAAAAAAAAAAAACAATCCTCGCATGGTCCTTAAATTGTCTATAATTAGGCGCCAGTAGCGCTTGAATTATGTTAATAGAAGATCGTTTTACGCATAAGCCGGTTGATCCGGTTGGAATGATATTATGACGTTAGTGTACAAGGCTGATCGTTTGTTCCAATTAACATCTTGTGATACTTCCGTCCTTTTTGCAAAACGAAATAATACTTTTCTCTTTCTCATAAAGTTGCTTCACGCTTGAATGTATTTTTTATTACGCAACTATAGTTAATTAATATGTAGCACAACTCGTTTTAATTTAAATCTGACAACTAGAAATTTATAAAAAGATAATATGCAATAATAAAAAGCCAATTTTTTCTTATTGCACATTTAAAATATTTGTTATAATTCTGCAGAAAATATGAATTATAAAGTTCTGTATATAAAATATAAACTATAAAATAGTTAAAGAATATTTGCATTGAGTTGAAAGTGAAAGACAAGATAATTTGAAAATTTTTTTGAAATTTATAGTTTATATAGTATTTTACAATATTATACAATATTATTATTAGAATATTATATATTATAATCGTATAATCTAAAAGTTTGTTCTTATTTTATGTTTCATTGAATGTATCTAATATTCAATTTTACTTGTTTTATATATAAGTCAGCTTTGTAAGTTCTCCGAAATTTATATTCTAATTAGCATATCCAATGACATTAACTGTGTACCGGTGCATTAACCTTCGCCTAAAATATACGCATGTATTTTAAGAGAATTTTCATTGCATATGTAGATAAAGCTACGCTCTTTTATAAGAAATTCTTATCATCGTGAGACGAAGATCTGTTGCCATGTAACACTTTTTTTATTACCTCGTAGAGACCCGAGCCATTGCTGGCGGAAGTCTCTCATCATCGACTGAAAAAGCATCGTGAATTAAAAAAGAACAGATATTGAAACGGTTTTTTTATTTAATTTGTCTCAGAAATTAATAAATATACAAAACAATTTGAAAAAAATACTGTTTTCTATAAACTCAACTATGTGAATTTTTATAGATAATAAATATTGTTTGTAATAAAATATTTTAATATAGTTGTCAAAACTGACTATTAATAAAAGAAATTTGAAAATAAAATCCTTTTATATTTATAGGTATGTACTTTTATATTTATAGGTATGTTCCATAAATGATATAATCGGAAAAGTGGATGATTTCTCATGTAAAAATGAGTCAACTATAAGTAAATAAAAAATGCAGAATAAAATTTTTTCATATGATACTTTATTTTCGGGAAAATCGACTTTAAATATTCAGTATTTCAATGGATCTCGCTGTAATCTACTATCTCGGCTCATGTTTGAATTGGGTAATCGTATTTGATAATTGAGATACAACAGGACAGACAAAACAGGATATTCAAGCTCAAATTTTATTACTTTACTAATTGTTAAAAATATTGCCCAAAAACAAAGCATCATGCAAAAAAATTTTATTTTCGGTTATACTTCTACAAAAAGAATGACTTCTTTTCCAATTATATTACGATTTATGAAACATCATTATAAATATTTAATATCAGAAACATATGTAAGAATAAAATTTGTTAAAGTCTCAGTAATATAATGAGTAAAATTTCTCATATTCTTATCTTTTACTTTTTCGTATACTTTATCTTTTCATTTGTAGTATGCGAATCTCATCTATTAGAATTTCATCATATTTCGTATACCAACAAAAGTCAAGATTTCTGTCAAGACTTCTGAATTGTATGTACAGATTTTCATCCATGACATTTCCGTTTCTAAGAAGAAATTATGCGATCGGCCTCAGAGATCAGGACTGGCGACGCGATGTGACATATGCCGGAACATATTTACGAACAATTTCGCCCACGTTTGATATACGAGTTTGACATTGAAGCTGCAACCGGACGGCCGCCTTAATGGTGCGGTAAATCACACGTCAATATATATTAGTTGCGTTGCGCTTATGCCTTACCATTAAAGATAGCAGCAAAAAGGGAAGGACGAGTGATTGCATCTTGACGGATTTTCGCTCTTGTGGCTTCACTGTCAATGCATCTCGTTGCAGCTTCCGATGGGACGGTATACACTTTTCTTTCCGCACTCTGCACGTTTAATCTTACGTCATTTTTCACTGTTTTAAATGATGCTTGATGCAATTGTTAAATTTTTACTGGAAATATATAATTCAGCAAAAGTTGTTAGATTGTGTAAACAAATATTGTTTTTTTATTACTTAATATTGTATTAATGTATTAAATCTTTTTAATATTATGTGAATATTCAGAATAAAAACCACAAATTGTGAAATTTTAATACTATTTTTTTATAATTTATAAAAATTAACTTTTTAAATTAGGCTTCTTAATTTTTCATTTCAATTTCAGACAGTACAGTTTATGAAACGATATCATAATAGAAGGTTTGTATAAAAATAATGTTATTTTAGAATAAAATAATAAAAAATATAGAATATAAAAATATAGATGGAATAATAAAAAAATATACTTTGAATTTCTTTAAGTAAATAAATCAACATTTTGTGATTAATATTTTGTGTCTTGTTTATGCAATTATGTCGCAGAATTCGCGATATAATCCAATCTCTAAATTATTTTTTTACACTGAAAAAAAGTTTACTAAATCTAAATATATATTTTTTGAAGAGTACTAAATATATGAACATTTACTTACAGTAAATGAATTTATTCAATATAAAATGTTAAATTAAATTAATCAATCTTTGTACAAAATAAATATATTTGATAAATTTTACTTACATTAGAACTATTCACAATCAAATATTTATTAAAATTTGTATTTTTTTTTCAGTGTGATATTTCGCGAATAGTAACGATAAGAGAATATTATCATTGTAACATTCCAGAGATAAAACCTTATAAACATCGGTACCAATCGCGTGGAATGCAATTACATCATCGTCTCTATAAAGTTCCGACGATTCGTAATTCTATGAGAATTTGATTAAATTCTAGCAAATTCACAGTTGCGTTCATAGTTAAATGATATTGCTCGCTAAAATGTCAAATAAAAAATGAGTTTATTATATGTATGTCGAATTTGTTCATAATTGTTTTCTATTTTTTCATTTTTTTTATAAAAATAAAGACTTCCAAACAATAAAACTACAATTGAAAAGATACGTTAAAATAATTTTAGAAATAAATTAAAAACATGTGTATGTATATGTATATATATATATATATATATATATATAAAATAACTGTGTGTGTGTGTGTGTGTGTGTATATACAGTTATTTTTTATTTTAAATAAAGATACTTAATATTAAATTTAAATTAGAAACTTATTTTATTTTAATATAAATTTTAAACTGTATAAATATTTTAGTAAAATGATATATATATATATGAAGAGCGATAGATTATGATATTTTATAATAAAACCATAAATTATTACAAATTTTATAATAATACAATTTGCTGTTTATTAAATTAATAACTAGCGAATTAATTATCATTGCAACTTGTTTGCGTTAAAATGACGTTTGACATTCAAACCAAATGTTATTGCGTGAACGCTGGAGAAGTTAGCTGAGACGAAGGAAATTGGATATTAGAGAAGTCATCGGCTGGCGTTCATGTGAGTGCATGCACGTATAATGTTTTCATGCTCCAGTTGCTAGTGAGTGTTAGACAAGAACCTATATTACTCGTACGTCGACCTGTCGAAGGTGGAGTAGCCCGAAGCTAGAATTATCCGCAGATTATCGTAACAGAGAGATTTATATTTAATTAAGATTAATATATTTTGATACATTAAAATTGAGGTTAAGATTATCTTCTTCAAATTTTTTTCCAAATATTATTTCTTCAGTTAGTATCAAAATAAATGTCGATTTATGTCGTGATGTTCTGTCATCGAAATCAATCAATGGACTATAAAAATTTCAGACACACGAACTGCAGATTACAAACGAATCATAAATTTCGATTGCTTACAAGAAAGCCTGCCTCTGTGCAAATCTATACGCGCTTTGTGAGATAAATCGCCGACAAAGGCCGTGCGAAGTCGCGTCGCCAATTATACTAGTGCGTTTGCATAATCGAGTACGATAAATTCGCCGCAGTCGAGCGCGCCGGTTTGAAGTACCGAAGAATTTTTTACAGAAACAGAACTCGCGGACGGTGAGCACCGTCCTGCATATTCTGAAATGCGATAGTTCCTCGCGATAATGTCATTGCACCGGTGAACTGTCGCGTAAGCTCGACATATGTTGTTCAGTGATGGATATATTCCATGATGTCGTAAAATATTGTCGACATTATTGATAATCGAAATGGAATTGCGGCGTGCTTTATTTAAGATACAAATACACGATCGATGCAAATTAGCCTGCGTGATATATGGTTATTAAATTGCATACGAATTGCTCATTAAACTTGCAATTATTGCTGGTTTGAATACACTTCGATTGCATCGTGCACGCCTGCGTGACGAATAAACTGTGTATACATGATAATTTTATTAATTTTTTAAGCAAAACATATGGTTTCTGTCTTTCAAATTGAAACTAGTTATCATCTAGAAAATTGATAATTTTATTAAAATGTTACATAGTCTGTTAACAACTATAGCCCATTTTATTAACATTATTAATTGTTTTATTGAGAGTATTATTATCTTATAATATATATATGACAAACAGTGTAAAAATGATAATTATTTATTGATATTTTGTACATGATTAATTTATCGAAATTATTTAAAGAATTTTATTTTTATATTAATAAAAACTTGATCTTTATAATTATATGCAATATAAAATTTATACAATAAACAAATTATGCTGTTACAAAAATTTTTACATGCGTTGAAAATATCATGCGATTATTATTCAATGTAAGAGCTCTTGATCGGAAAATTATTTGCGAGCGTTTCCGTGTGTTTTCTATCAAAGTACTGTTATTGGGAGTTTTACTTTATTGCAGAGAAAACACATCACGATGAGATAAAGCGTTGGAGGAAATCTTACGCAAGTTTATTTTTACGATTATCGAATCCTATTGGCACTATCGCACTATTAATACACGTTTGCAAAAGGCGAACTTGTGAACAAGCTTGTGAACAAGGAGTCATTTTCGACCGAGTAGAACGTAACTAATCACAGGTTTGCGTACTGCATATTTCCGATCACGAGTTTGTTATCCCGATTGCGTTCGCAATTATATTGGCTACGATAATTACAAGAACGGAACTTGATACATGCTGTAATTAAATTGGTAATTAAAATGATAAACTTTATTTGATTGGTTGTTACAACAACGTTTAAGATGTATGCATTAATATAACATATATTATTTTGTTACGTAATTTATTAATAAAACAAGCATTTTTATTTAGTGATTTAATTAGATTATAAAAAATTATATATTAATTACTATTTACGAAAATACTTTATTTCAACATTTTATATTATTA
Source organism: Atta colombica (assembly GCF_001594045.1). Taxonomy (NCBI): domain Eukaryota; kingdom Metazoa; phylum Arthropoda; class Insecta; order Hymenoptera; family Formicidae; genus Atta; species Atta colombica. Next base: position 1,837,846 of record NW_017259281.1, on the reverse strand, counting down.
TAACTTTATGTAAAAAATTATATATATCTTTTATAAGTCATTTTAAATCTTAAGGATTATTATTGTTTATTTTATTTTAATAAAATTAACAATAAAATTAACTTTTATTTAATTCAAAATGAAGATTACATTAAATCATAATTACTGGGACTACTTGACTGACCTGTTGTATCGAGTTCGGATTGTACGTGAAACTGTTGACAGAGTATAAACACACTAACTAGATACGGTAGCTAATATCAGTTCACATATTGATCACAGAATACATATCTCATTTGTAAATTTGCAGAGTAAATTATTATCACATTGAAGAGATTCATCTTGATTGATCGCACTGTAATTACACAATTATTTCGAATGCGTAGTGTTCAATATTCGTAAGCTAATAGATTTATTGTCAATTAATTCACCAGTTAGTTGGTTTATCAACACTGATCGACAAATCAGCGTTCATCAATGTTATAATCGCAATATCTCTGTGGGACGACTGCATGAGAATTTATATATCGTAGTGCTCCCCGATAATTTTGTTTTTTCGGTATTGTTTTGCGTGTAAATTTAAACGTGTGTTCAGTACAATAAAAGGTACATGTTGCAGACTAATGAACAGATCCGAGAGCCGAGTATCTCTGTCAGAGGTGTTGTTTCGTACTGACGACTCCCGTCGGTAGAGGACCGATTTTATATGCCCGCGTGAAGTCGCGGAACCGAGCTTTAGGCGCCTCCGCCACGACGCGTCACCTGGCAATGAAGTATGAAGATGTCATTTCAAAAGATGCAAATGCATTTTTCTTCATTTTGCGACGCAAATCTTTAAATAATACAGAAAAGGAAATTTAATAGAAATTTAAAACATCTGCCATGTTTATTGGTCCAGTTGGAGAAAGCGAATTTCGCCAAAGCGAATTTCGCTAATTCAGAAGTCTCAAAAGAATTAATATTCTATAATATATCAATATTTTGAGGGTATCTTTTTTCATTCATTATATATAAATTAATTTATTAGCTAAATTAATTAAATTTTTTTAAAAAGAATTTTATGTAAATCACATTTTTATGTAAATCACATTTTTCTAATGTATCCAATAAAAATATTTTAATATTAAAATCTTTTTTAAATTCTAAAATAAAGTAGTAAATAGGATTCTTTGTAACAGATAAATTTTATAAATTTTATTTGATGAAAACTAATTAATTTGATGAAAAATGGGTTAAAATATTCTTTTGTATTATTTAGAAAACAATATAAAAACAAATTAATTTTAAAGCATTCGATAAAATCGAGCTTTTGATTAGACTTAATTTAAAGATGAGATAGATCAGAGGTACATGGTTTATAACATTACGTGATATTATAATGAGCAAAAGTACTTAATTTAGATGAGTATTTCTGGAATCTTATTTCTCTTGGAAATGATGACGAGATGTCGAACATATATGTATATGATGAAAGTGGAACCTGACGTCTCTGCCAAAAGAAAATATAAACGAAGAACGTTCCTAGTGCATTGTATAACCGGTCATACATCAAATCTCGCTGTTGCGAAAATGAATCAATATGATTTATAATTGTTTATTATTAGAATTTTATATAAAAGCTAAATCTTTATATTATTTTATTTTTCTAGAATATATTTACGTATAAATATATACCGACTGTATATATTCATGAAAATGTAATACTTTAAAAAAATTGGGAAATACTGATTTACATTAAATCTAAATAATAGTCACATTAAATCTAATAATAAAATCTGCGTATAAATAATTTTTAAATTCAGATGTTTGGAAAATCGAAAATTAATTTATTTTATTTTCAACGATTTTGAAAGGAAGTGATGACAGGAATTGACATTGATAACCAATAGGCGACTTTCGTCGTAGTTTAATATTTGATCATATTTGTAGTTAACTGCGTTTCACATACAAGCTTGTAATTAGTGGTTGCCCCGGTGGCGATCTAATACATTTCCACGAGTAAATTATCGAGTGGCGCTAGATAGAATTAGCTACGTCGGTCTGTCGGCTGATATCGCTAAATTACTGCGTTCCTAGAGCAAGGAGTGCATCTTATTCCTTGTATCATCGTCGTTCATCATCTTCCGCTCCATTCGAGGTATAAATAAATGTACTGGGTCATATTCTCTCGATTGCATCGTCAAAGTATAAGAAATAATTTTGTGTAGTAGAAAGAATATTCTTCCGCGAGGAGGCGGACACTGTCTTACGAGAATCTGTAAGCGCAGTGTAAATAGATACAGGAAATTTGAAGTTATAATAAAATTAAAGTTTAATGTTTTAATTGTAATGAACTCTTTAAATTGTGATTTAAAAATAAGATTAACAGTGTTATACAGTGTTATACAGAAAGAACAATTTTGCTGAAATATCTAAAAATTTAAATAGATATAGAGATAAAAATAATTTTGTTGACCTATCAAAATAATTATGTAGAAAACTCAAACATAATAAGAGCAACGCTACAAAAAGTTTTTAACATATTCTACACAGCTTATACAATTATTTTGATAATCTAACAAAATTATTTTTAGATCTGTATCTAGCTAAATTTTTAGATACTCAGCAAAGCTGTTTTTTTGTGTGACAACATATTTTTTTTGTAATTTAATATACACATATGTTCTGTATTATTTTACACTAAATTAAAAGATATTTAAAATTGTCCAAAGATATTTAAAATTTAGTAAAACTAATAACATATTTATATAAAAAATAATATATTTATATAGAAAAATATGTATACATATAATACACTTCAGAAATGTTTAAATATTTCAATAAAAAAAATAATAAGAGAAAGGAACAGTGCGTCTATGTAGCATTTTGTTACAAGTAAAACGATTATGATAAAGTATCTATTTAAACTACATGATTATAGTTATTCCAGCGTAATGGCGCTAATTAACAAGATTTAAATATTTATCAGATCCTCTCTCGACACATTCAAATGCCACGCAATGATTCCATGTAATATGATGATTATAGCATAGCAAGTGGAGCTAATTGCACGACTCGTATAGCTACCTGCTTTTTTGTCTGCTCGCAGTGTCATTGACTCGATGACACCATTCATTGGGATCATTAACGTTGCGTCATAATTGGTCGATTCAAGCGATAACGATCGATGTGTATGCATCAAACAACGTGTCTGCAAATACTTTGATGCTTTGCGAACACGAGCTTTCGTCGACTTAATGTGATACATCAGTTCGCCCCCAATCAATTGCTTTAACCCGATAAAAATCATTATTTTAAGCAGCATGTATTTCATATCTAAAACTTTAGATACTTTCTACTCCATTATTATACCTAATTACCGTAAAACATTAAGATCATCGTCTTGTCTATCACTGACAATCAAATTTCTTCGATCTCGTATTATGGAATTAGTTTGAGAAATATATGAACCACGTGATTGCTCCAATTTTTGCAAGATATCCGAGGAAACTGTTATTTATTAACGCGCGGAAATAAACGCGCAATTCATTCACGCTAATGGCATCTAGTACATTCATAACTTATCAGCAAAATCCGCTTCACACCGCCGCGCAATGAGCAACGGTTTAATATTAGGCGCTGAGCTGCATGTCCGTGCATTCTGTTACGTAATTGGTGAGAAGAGCGAAATTTTTGCGCGAATTATTATGATCGGCTTAACTGCGTAAAAATTTCTCAATTACGCAACTACAATCAATAGATCGTGTTAAATTGCTTTTTAAATACCATAAGATGGAAATGAACACTTCATGACTCTGATATTGCTCGGATTTATTTCTCTGTAAAATCAACGTAGCATAATGATATCATAAATCAACAGTGAGAAATCTTAATCAAGTTTTTCTTAAAATTTTATTTGCCATTAGCGCAAAGTTCTCAATCTTCACTCCTAGCTGCACCTATATTTACAGTTAAAAAGTTCGTACATTAGATGGTGTGTTGTAATAAAGACATTGCTAAAGGCTACTGTATGAATAATCCAGCTGCATAACTTTAGTGTAAAAATATTTTACTAATATACTGATATAAATTACAAAAGTAGCATACAATATATAAGCTATAATTAACGTTTCTTATCTAACTATAAATACGGATTTTTATTTTCATGCCAATAAGTATTTTTGATTCACTAAACTTACAGCATTTGAGCTAACATTAAATGTCTTACAAGAGGGTGCGTTACTAGGGCAGATATAATTATAAAATTATGCATAACTAACATTTAATAAATATTACATAATGAGAAAAGCGCGTAATTGAGATCTCAATCATATCTATACGTCTATATTCATACGAAGCTATATTCGACTCGCGCGATGGAGATACATCTTCATTTCAATCATTGATCGTGGCAGAATAAGGTCTCGGTAATGCAAGTCTCTACCGCATGAAAATGTCATAAACGTCATGGACATGTCTAATGGCACTCTTCGGTTACACATTGCAAATATAATGTTATAACTGTTTGCTATGACACTTTACGAAATACCGCGAAAGAATTCTTCTCACAATACAATTACTTAAAAACAACTTTTTTTCATAAGATTCCAGAGCGACAAGAATCCAGAGCAGCGGTCATCAATAAAGCCAGCGATTACTTCTTGAGGCCCTGCGATTCATGAGAATTATGCCTCGTGGTAATTTTATGTTATCGCTAATGTGACGGTACACTGTGGTTAGCGTGTTATCGCTAGTCCGTCCCTTTCTAGCTTTTTAAATACCGCTACCGGACCTGTTCTCCTATCATCATCCATGGGGGATACACTTATGATTCCATCGATGAAACGAGAAATCCCCTTTCATTCTAATCTTAATCAGACAGTTTTTAAAAACGTAAATTTGCTGATATTCTTATCCTTTTGAGGAATTTCAAATAACTATTACTTTCAATTAAGATAAATCACTCGTTTTATAATTAAAATAAAAAAATTATTTATGAAATTGACGTAATTGAATATGTGTTATACATAATACCTAATGCAAAACTGCTTATAGCTCTTCCTAGAAAAATTAATCTTGCATTAGGTACATTTTGCATTATTATTGAAAAAGAATTCTACGATCGTCCAAAAAATCTAAAATAAGTAAGCAAGACATTAATGTAAATTAACATTCCGAAATATAAGTTTAAAATATGTTTTCTATTATTATTGACAATAATAAATTCGTTTCCAGAAACGAAAATAAATAAATCTATTAACAGAAAGCCTTTGAATAAATAAAAAAAATAAACAATAATTAATGAAATTAGATCATTATGCGAATAATACAGAAAGATAATTTAAGAATTATTATAATTGAACGCTAATAGATTAAATAAAATAAATCGATTAAAATAAATCAATTGATATTAGAATAATACTAAAGTAAAACGATCATGAATTGCATAAATTAATCCCTTACTTTACCCCATCTTTTCCTTATCCTACTCTGCTTCTTGCCATACGCATCTATTATTAATTCGCAACTCCCTCATAAATATTCGGGTTCAGGAACTTACTATGACTTACCCGGTGAATTATGTAGTCGGATGCCACAAGCGCCGATTTAAAGGCGGCTATCACGGACAGATTTACGTATAATTCCGTGCATAATCCCGCGCTTTTAACGAGGTAACGGTCGGACCGCGCGTCGCTCTTAATCCGCCATGTCTGGTAAACGCTTAATCGTGATCTTACGTTGCTCGCGTTGAAACGACACTAATACTCTCTAACAAGCATTTTTGGACTCGCTTATCATGCGTATCAGCTACTTTCCGCGGTTGTCCTAAATTATTATGCGCTTTGATATTATCGCGATTGCTAATTAATGAAAGGCAATGAAACGCGTGCTCCTTGAAACTGTATTTCTCTCATATAGACTAGAATTATTTTCCTTTCTAGGAAGAATATTATCTTGCATCTTATCGAAATGAAATTACTGATAGAAGCTGCAGTAGCACATAGAGCAACTATAACATTTTAATATACATATGTAAATCAGTAATAACTTCTAAGAGGAATTAATATATTTTTTTCTTAATTTAATGCTGTAAGCGCTATAAGCTTTCACTTCTACATTTATACTTTATTTTACCCTACCAAGCATTGCTCCAGGTGACAAATAAATTACGCTATTGCGTCATTGGTATACGAGAAAATTGACTAAACCTTTTGCGGGTGGCGGAATGCACAATTTCCATTTCAAAAGATAATATCAGCCCTTCCAAATCGCATGACTGATGCATTAGATCACGAACGATTAATAGATCGCAAGACCAGTGTTATTTGGAAAATTACTTGCATTTTGTTCAAGGTCCGGTCTGTTACAATAACGGCATATTGTTACGACGTAAAATACGGAAGCCTTCCGGCAAAGTACTTACAATAGTCATACAATACATGCATTTGATTTTTATTCCAATTCCGATTAGTGGACAATTATCTCGTTTCATGCCTAGCAATTTCCCGCGAGGTATGGTGCAATTAAAGATAATTGGCATATTTATAACGGAGGAACATTCTAAATATTTGCCACAAGATTGTGAGATAGTAAACTTAAAGAGATTTCACAAATATCTAATATATGTATCTAAAATCTAATATAAGCATATTTTTATGTATGTAAGAATATTTTTTATTTATTTGTAAAATAATTTTGTCTTACTTAAACCATTTTTCTCCTAACATCTCGAATAAGTTAAAATTGAAATTTTAGATTCCTTCTCTATTAAAGGAACGTCTTGTTTTAGAGAGATTGTTAAAGAAATTATAGTATTTTCTGCGTGACCATCCACGACAGAAACGTAAGGCTTTCTTTATTCTTGTCCAATGACCAGAAACATTTGCTCTCATCTGGTCGATCTGACAGATGCCGAAGAGCCTTTCAAATCGATAAATCCCACGTTTCTTTAAGACTCTGCATGCGACTGGCATCGCACTAACAAATCCACCAAAGAGTTCATTACTAAACCTATCAGAGCATCAGGACATCTGCCTGCGGCAAATGTTGATCATGTCTTTGCATATTGCAACATTTTAATAGTTTCCATAGTATTTTATATCATTTAATAATATAAGTACGTGGATGAAGCTGTCAAAAGATTACATCATCTGAAATTATAGACTTAATATCTTTTTTGCTTTTAAAATCACGATTACTTTTTTTGTATGAACAATTCCTATAAATATAGATTAAATTTTAAAAAGTTAAATTAAAATACAGAAATAAACGAAGTAGCCAATGTATTTGAATTAATATACATCTTATATTAATTACCATATATATATATATGGTAATTAAAAAACAAGATCTTACTACGTTAGATTGCAAACATTTATAATTAATCGTACTTCCTAATTCAGTTCGAATCTTTAAGGTTCAGATAAGAAAATGCTACATTCTCTAAAAATTTTTACTATATCTTGTAAATATTGAATATATTCTTGTAAATATTGAAAATATCCCTTATCTTTTTTAATATTCAGAAATACTTTTTCTTTGAAATTTAAGTCAGTTTTCAATGTTGAACTTGGCAAAAAATTAAAAAAAATCGTAAAGCCATGTAGGTTCAATTATCTTAATAGTATAAGAATTATAAATTATATTTTTTATTCTCCAAATTATATTAACTTCTACGATATTTATAATAAAATTTATAGATAAAATTATCGTAAATAAATTATTGCACGTAAATTATTTATTGCAATACCCACAAAATGATTAGTAAATTGTTTTTTCTTATCGCTATCATTCTCTTAATTAGCTTTCCATAGTATGTATAAAATTACATTTTTTTTAAATGAAAATTCGACGTAATTCAAAGATATTTTTTTACTGGATTTGTTTATATTAAATTTCAAGTAAAGAACTAAATATTATAATTTTTACAAATGGTTAAGAGATCCAGTTCTTTGTCATATATTAACATGATCGTAAGTAACAGTCAAAAAAGTTTTACGCGGCGCATTGTTCATTAAAAAGTT
>NW_017259281.1:1823373-1829764 GCF_001594045.1 Atta colombica | reverse complement strand
GAAAAGTGTCATGTACTTTTCATAAATAAATATTCATACTTTAAAAATAAAGTTAGTAAATATTTTACAAGTATTAGTACATATACAGATAATATGTATTTCTCATTATATTATGTTTCATATTGAAATGAAATAATAAAATTAAATTAATGCTATTACTGATATATTTTTATAGATGATTTACCTAAGTAATAAAAAATAATAAATATAAAAAACATATCTCGTGTTATCATTTTGCTACAACACAATGTTTTTGTGCATCAGGTTTTTTCCATCCAACATTATTTTGTGTACCTACAATTAAAAAAATCTATTATTTTTTTAACAACAATCTGAAAAAGATATTTAATTTTATCAAATTAGACTAATGAATTGCCTGATATTTCATGTTTTAAGTATGTAAGGTAAAATAGAAGATACACTAGCGAACAAAATGCTGCAAATATTGAAAATATTTGTAGAGTCAACGAACCACCAAATTTTTTCAAGAATATACTCTCAATCAAACTATCAATAGAGCGACATGAAAATATTATAACATTATTATAACCTTTTTGAATCAATAATAAACTTAATTATAAGGAAAAATAAATCCATTTATATTATTCATGTTATTAATATTATTTACATTTATTCGTTAATTCAATTTTCAATGTAAAATTAAATAAAGAAATTACCTAAATCATCTTTCACTCCTGATATAATTCCTTGAATAGAAACAGATACATTGGATGATGATATTACATTTGCGTATATACGCTACTGATGTTACGTGACAAAGTATATGATGGTATATATGATGGTGCTATTGTTAAAAATTCTATTGGAACTATCCACCATAATGTTGGTATTACAGATATTAATCCCAACCAATAGAGAATAAAATGCGAGAAAAAGAATAAAAGTATAACCATATCCTAATTTTTCCAATATTTTACCTAAAAAGAAAAAATGATAATTACGAATTAAGAAACATCACGACGATAATTTTGATTTTGATATAATGTAAGACCAATGTAACAAATTCAAAATATTGATTTGCTTATTACTCACATCTTATTGCTTAAGTTTTTTTGTGTCCAAATTTCAAATAACAATTTCAAAAAACAAAAATATCCCGATGGCATAAATTTACCAAAACATAAAAACGAAAATATTAGATGTAGGAAAAAGTTCGTGACGTTTTTCCCATTACATCTAACAGCCACGAAAAACGCCACGAATTTTTTCCCATACCTAATATAACAGTAGATTTGAATTTTAAAAGCGTACATATGTCTGTAAATACATTTGACGATCTTGATATAAGTGGCAACTATAATAAAAATATACAAAAATATAAAAATTAACTACTATTTCTAACCCTAGTTTTCTCTTTTATTCATTTTTCTTAATGCATCATAAAATCCTTCAGTTTTTGTAACAAATCAAATCTATACAAGTGAATACTAATACAAGAAGAAACTCTGATGTATAAGTTTTGTAAATCTTTCCTTGAGACCATACATCGATTGTATCCAGTTAAAAATCAAACCGAGACCGATGTCACTTCATACTATGCCTATCATATTTCATTTTCTCACCTTTATTTAAGAAGAAGATAAACAAATTTATTGTAGAACAATCTACGCTCACGCGCCCGCGTGCGCACACACACACAGACACACACACACACACGCGCGCGCGCGCGCGCGCGCACACACGCACACACGCACGCACGCATTTTTTCTATACGATTTGTTAGTTATGTATAAAAAAATATATAAAATTTACAGAAATTAGAATTTAATTTATCCGTTTTATATTTATATCAATAGATAGATGTAAAAGAGATAATAATTATAAAATTATTTACGTAATATCTCGAAACAGATTGCGCTGGTCAAAATGAAAGAAACAGAAATACCTACACTTCCAAGGGACATTAAAAGGACGAATCTCCAGAACGTAATATAAACAATGATTATTTTCAAAATTATCACAGATAACATTGCAATTATAATTATCTTTGAATTCTTTTTGACATAATAATGTATTACTAATATTTATTAAACAACTAGTATTTGGTAAAATAACTACTTCCTTTCCAGCTGCATACTAGAAAGATAATAGTAATTGGAAAGATTTGCATTCTTGTATGGTGACATATAATGTTTCTCGTACCCTTACATAACGCTATTAAGAAATTCTTAAATAAATATAATAAATAAGATCTTTTTTATATAAACAGGTAAAAAGATTTATTACAATTAGCGATATAATAATTAGTACATATTATTATAATTATTACATATTATTATAATTATTACTTATTATATATTAATTATTAAAAAATTAATATTCAAATTAATAAATTACTAAAGAAAAAAAATTTTTTTAATTTCCTTATATAATATGTTCCTTATATAAACATAAAATTATAGAAAACTGTAGAAAATGAAATATATTGTAATCTTGAAATACATATATTATCAAGATTACAATCTCACAAAAAAAGTTTGTAAAGTAAATATGTGGATAACTTAGTACAGGCTAAAGTTATTTGTAAAGTAAGTGGATTGTATAATATTCTATAGCACAGATTACAGAAATTTTATTGTTTATAATTTATCAAAGAAATACGCAATAATAAGAAAATAAAGACTTACAGAATCTATGCTACAAAATGATAAATATGCACATGAAATGTTTTGAAACTGATGGTCCAATATCATTAGTCCCGGTGATGAGAGTAAAAAATATATTAAAATATAGCAACTGCTTGAAAGCAGTAAGCCATAAAGATCAATTTTTTTTGGGTTTGAAAATAATTCATGATAAAACCAAAAATTGATTTAGCAATCATAAATAAAATAGCACCGAAGCTACTCATTATTAATCATGAAATACCGAGCTGTTTACAGATAGATATGAAAAAATAGCGCCCGTAGCTGAAACAAGAACAATTAAATTATTACACTTATGTATGTAATAACATAATTTATGAAGTTGGAAATAATTTATTTTTAATATTTTTGATTTATCACAATGTATATTATTCTTATTATTAAATATGATTTATATATGTTTTATATAAGTAAAAAGTTTATAATATTATATAATTCTTTTATAAAGTAAATTGTAATAAAGATTAAAATATGTTTCAAAAATTGCATAATAATGATGCGATCTGATTTTAATAATCTTGACATATGTTATTAAAGTCATCGCGCTGAGTAACAATCAAAAGATTTTAGCTGTCGCTTATTGTTATTAAAAATTATTAATAGAAAGTGTTGAAAATATAAAAATGTGTTTAACTTAATAATTTAAAGGTAAACCTTTCCCTTTATACAGTTAATCTCAAATAGGGTCCAAGTGATGACCATGAGCAATGGAAAAAGCTTAAGGTCAATAACCTTAAGACTTATAAACTTTACTTTCTTAAGACTCAAGGTCGAAGTCAAGGTCACTCGAAAGTCATTTAGGGTTAACTGTGTAAAAGGAAAAATTTATCATTTTAATCCCTTTTCTCGTTGAACCCAATTTTAGTTTCATATCAGAAATCGCAACATAGTCAGTTGGAACATAGTTAATATCAACGTAATCAATTGGGACTAAAATTGAGTTTATAAATTAAATATTATATCTTTATATATCTTTATATTTTTCTTTATACTATTTTTATATTATCTTTAGAATACAACTCTTTATAGAGAGAGCGAAACTTTACACACATGCAAGATAAGAGTAGATAAATAGTCATTCTTTTTTAAATTTATATTGCTCCTATATAAATGTATATTAATACATTTAATTTATGTAGTATTTATGTAACTCTTAACTCAACTTGTTAATAATTCAATGAAAGTCTTCAAAATTTACATTCTTCAATTTGAACAAAAAACAAAGTTAAATCTTAAATTATAATATTGAAAGATAATAATGTATACAAACACAATATAATTACTATTTGATATATTTAAAAGGTATTAATTCTAATTGCTAATAATTTTTTATTATACAATGAAGAATGATTAAAATATTTCATACTTAGAGGAATGGTTGTAAGAATGTATGTCATGGTCATTGAAATCAATGAGATCCTCACTATATGCAGTTTTACTGTATCTTTTTATATAATTATATATTATATGTTTTGTTATATTAAGACATAAGTTTTAAAAGAGAAATATAATAAAATACGATATAAAATATTTGTATTACATTTTATTACACAGTCTATATGTATCATAATATAGTCTTGACGTAAAATACATAAATATTTTATATAATATAATATATTTCATAATTTGCTTACCTCCCCAGAAAAAGAAATAATGTTTTTAATGGCAATAACGTGTAATTGATTTTCATGATTTTATGTAACGAATAATATACTTCAATTCTTTTGCGCTTTTTTCCAAAATAATATTAGGCACGTTTAGACAATTTGAAAGACACATTGAAAGCGTTATTCAGTGCTATTGCAGCTATTATTTTTATCGTTCATTAAGTGAAAAAAAAAATACAAAAAGAATACAAGCATTGATAGCTCTTTGTGTGGCCTATTATAATAATTATTAATAATTATCAATAATCGTATGTAAGATTAAAAGCGTATAACAATATACATAAATATTATGTAAAATTTTTATAAGTATAATATTTTATAAACACTGGAAATTTTTCAAAATAAAATAACATCATTCCTTTACAAAAATGACATAACACAAAAATATGATTTTTTAAAATTATTACCATAAATAAATTAGGTAAAAATTATTTTTATTAATCATCAAACTGACTTAATTTCACAATTCATCCGGCAAATAGCGCTTATATTTTTCTTAAAATTTTTAAAGATCATAGTATTTTCTACAGAAGTGTTTTACAGAGAATTTCTACAAAGAATTTCTTCTTGAAGTTCTAGAGTAACAAATTTTGAATCATGTCATTTATGTAAATAAAAAAATCTTATAAGTAAAAAGAGAATATTTTATAGAAAACATTTAGAATTAAGATAGATTTGATGATAGAAGTTTGAAGAAAAAATTATTTTATTTTGAATTTAATTATTTTAGCTGATCAAGATAAAAATATAAACTAATAAATGATAATTCAAGTTATCTCACTTTTAAAGAAATATTTCAGATTTGTTATTTTTGTGGGATATCCAAATTATCACAATCCAAAAAGAAGTTATCTTATAAGTTAGTTGTCTTATAAGTTATTAAGCGGACAAATATGATATTCGATTGTACCTACAACAGTATATTATTTTTGAAAAATTATTTGATAAGCTAATAATTTTCTGATAAATTAAAAAATGATTTTTTCTTTTTGAAACTTAATGTTTGAGATTTAATATTGATTTTTTTAAGTTCTGTCATTTTTTGAACTTTTGAAGTAAGAGAACAATATATCTGCGGAGATATAAAAGAATAATAAGTGTAATTAAATAAATAAATAAATATTTTGTGATTAAGAGCATTAATTCATTATAAATATTTTAATATTTACATGAAAACTTTTGAATTTATGTATCTATACACTGATGCTATATAATGTAACTATGTCGACCAATATGCTAGAATAACACAACTGCAATAATTGTTGACGATAAACCTTGCATGAAATATAGGTTCTAAAAGTACTGTTTCAGTTCTATTATCAATCGCAATTATAACCGTTTCAAAACGTCTACCATAAACGTTATCTAAAGTGATATACATTTGAATAAAAACATTATGCAAAAATAATATACTATCACGCAGTGGTAGTTTCATAAGTCTGCATTGTCTACAAGTTAAACCCTCCACTGGCAATGTAAAATATTCGATCGTAGTTTGCAACTTAAGTCGAGATTCACAGCACATTTTTTATTTTTTCCTAAAAATTGGGGAAAGCATTTAATTAGTTGTTTTAATTTAGAACAATTAATTAATGGCTACCGCCATAATGCGCAATGAAATTTTGTATTCTTATACCATGGTAGCAATCATGTTTCTTTTTACAATTTATTTGAGGCAACATTTTAATTGAAAAAAGCAGCCGCCATGTTCAAAATAATTACGCATCCTCGGAAATGCTTTATATTCTTATATTATAATATTTACACAGCTAAATATAAAGATTGATCTACTAAAATTTCTTCCTGAAATTGGAAAATAAAAAATACAAACTTGCAACTGTTCGCAGTTTATAATACAATTAATAATACATAGTTGTATTTTTCAGTATATTAAAATAATACGATCACGCACGACTGTCTTTTCTAAGCTTTGGATTGCTATAAGCTCAAAATATGTATATTTTTTTAACTCACAACTGCGATTAGTCACATTGTTGTTATATTTTGTATTATAAAATAATAGAAAACATTATTACATTTATTATTATATTATATAAT
>NW_017259281.1:1819759-1823273 GCF_001594045.1 Atta colombica | reverse complement strand
TTATATTGTTAAATATAAATATTGATATAATTAAACTATTTTACATGTAAATATATAATATTCATTTTTATACGTAAATTATAAATATTAACACATTTCCAATTCAAGCGTTCTATATGTACTATACTTTCGAATTTATACTATTAAAATATTTAAAATTACTGGAAATATATTATTAAATAATATTTTAATGACATTTATAAAAAAATATACAAAACGTTAATAAAATTCATATAATCAATATTTCCAAATGCTGATTTAATGCTTTTGGCTAAAAAAATATTCATTAAATATATTGTATAATGAAAAACATCTTATAATATCATTCTGCTACAACACACTGATTTCGTGCATCATCAGGCTTTTTCCACTCAATATTATTTCGTATTCCTACATTAAAATACAATAAAATGTGTTATTTTTTTTAATAATATCTAAAAAAAGATTAATTGATTTTATTAGATTAAATCATTCGAGTTCTTACCTGATAACTTATGCTTCAAATACGTAATATAAAGTGCAAAATATACTAACGCACAAAATCCTGCAAATATCGAAAATATTTGCAAAGTTAATGCACCACCAAATTTTTTTAGCAGCATACTTCCCACCAAATTACCGACAGCAAAACCTAAAAATATCTTAGATTTTACACTTTATATTAATAAAAAACTCTTACTAAGAAGGGAAAGAATACATACGTTTATATTGTTCATTTTCTTTGTAATAATTCAATTGTAAATGTAAAATATTTGAAGAAGTTTACCAAAACCCTCTTTTAATCCTGACATAATGCCTTGAACAGAAACAGATACACTGGATGATGATATTACATCTGCGAAAGCTATTGTTGTTACGTAGGAAAGTGTATATGATAATCCTAGTAATAAAAATTCTATTAGAACAATCCACCATGGTGTTGGTGCTATAGATATTAATCCCAGCCGTAAAACATAAAACACGAGAGAGAGATTAAAGGTGTAACCATATCCAAATTTATTTAATATTCTACCTGAAAAGAAAATAAGGCAATGCTTTAATTTATTGAATTGTTTAAATGGAAAATCTTATAATGAAATATAATTTATTGATACCAGATAAAGGTAAAAATATTACACAACCGAAAGCTTCTGCGGCTACAGTTAAACCTTCTATTAATTTAATTTTGTCCATGTAACCAGTCTTTATAGCTAAATCTTCTTCGTACCTAGTAAAATATATAACTTAACTAAACATTATAAAAATTAAATGTTATAAAAATTAAGTTTGCTTAAAATTTTACGTTTTAATTTTTATATTCTGATTTCATATATAACATAAAAATATAAATACCTTAAAAAAAGTATAAACTCACCACAATAAAAAAAAGATTATGTAACCATCAATGGCTCCGACAATGATAGCAAAACAGAAAAATATAATAATATATTTGTATTTTGAAAGCGCATAGATATCTGCACATATATTTGTCGATCTTGATATACGTGGCAGCTGTAATAAAAATATAAAGTGTACGGTTTAGTTTTTTTTACTTGTTATTTTTAATTTATTATACAATTACCTTCAAGTTTTTACAGCATAATAAATCAATACTGGTAAATATAAATGCAAGAAGAAATGCTGGTGTATAAGTTTTATAGATTTTATTTTGGGACCATATATCTATAATATATCCAACTAAAAATGCTACTAAACCATAACTGATTTCACCCCATATACGCTGTCTACCATATTTCATTTGCTCACCTTTACCTGAAAAGATTAATTAATTAATTATAAAACATAATCCCATACGCATAAGCACGCATATATTTCTTTTTTATATAACATATTTGTGTACAAAAAAGTATTAAAAATTTTTATATATTACAAATTTATTGTAAAACACAAATATATCGACACACATTTTTTTAATGCAATATATTATTTATAATATCAAATTAACTTAGGCCACTATATAAATACATTAAATAAATGAGAAAAGGATCAATTGAACGAATCTAAAGGATCAAATGATCGAATCTACATATTGGTGCCCAATCATATTTTTACATGTAAATTCTAATCATCTATCAATTATATACAATCATCGAAAACATACAATCATGAACTGAAGTTGAAATGATAATATCAATTGATTGTTTATTTGCTACTTAAATAGTATTTTAAAATATCATAATATAATAATTTATCATCTTTGAATCATCCCAGAAATCATCCTTGTATACAGAATATTCCATTTGAATTTCTCCAGGTAAATATCTCGAAAAATATGGAAGATATAGAAAAATCAAACAAAGATTGCATGGTTTTAGAGGGAGATCATATTGTCTTTCTCCTAAGTGGAGGAGCTAAAAAGATATAAAGATGATCTTTATTTTTTTAAATGGAGTTGTATAATGTTTTACATATATGATTTCTTTAATTATTCTATAAATAAAAGTATTAAGATAGTGATATCAAAAAACCAATTTACGTTCATTTACGAGATATTTTATACTTTATTTCGGTACATATAACATAAAATATTAATTCATAAACTATTAATTTTTTTATAATTGTATCTTTCTTTTATGAATAGAATAATGAGATGAATCAACTGGTGAAAAGAAAATATAGTTGCTTATTTAAAAAATTATCCATTTTACTCACATATTTTTTTAAAACAATTATGTGTTTTCTTTAACACCAATTAATTCGTCTTATTATTATTTAATATTTTATGTCAATATGTGCGGAAATAAAATTTAAAATATCTCGTAAATTAATTGGTTTTTTGACTACCTTAATATTTTTATATACAGAATAATTAAAGAAATCATTGTGTAAAAAAATTATACAATTTCTTTTAAAACTATAAAGATGACTTTCATATTTTTTTGATATTATTACCTAGAAGAAAACAAACATGACCAAAGTATGGCTTCCTCTAAAACAGTCTAAACTATGCAACTTTTGTCTGAAACATTTTTCTATATCTTCTATATTTTTTGAGATATTTGTCTAGGAAAATTCAAATGGGACATCCTGATTGTTATGACAAAAAGTATCATGTGTCTCGATAATCAAATTGAAAATAAGATACCCGAATAGTTGAAAGATTTCTAGTTTGAATTCTGGAACTGAGGTAATATTTTTGACACTGCTTTTTTACAGTGTTTTAAGATGTGAAGTAGAATCATTATCAAATCATATTGATCCATTAAGTATGATATTATTTCAATCGTAATTTATGATTTCTCTGATAGTAATCGGCACGCAGTTTACTTAACTAAAGCTGAGTTGTTTGGTAAACTTCAGTTAACTGTCTTACTTTCTTATGTTTTTACTCTTTTACTCTTTTGTTTATCCAATAAGTAAATTAAAATAGTTTATCTAAAGATGGAACTACCGGCCCTAAAAGATATATTTAGAATTTACATACAAAAATATTATATATATTATAAAATAATTATATATGATGCTCTCAATTGAGTTGATTTGAGCAAAACAATTACAACTAAAATGTTGTTTT
>NW_017259281.1:1817606-1819659 GCF_001594045.1 Atta colombica | reverse complement strand
TATATATACATGCAATATATATATATTTGCAATATTACTGGAGTCAACAGAAGTTTCATTAAGGTTAATTTGCGTTTGAAATGTAACTGATTTTTGTTAATTTGATAATTTGTTTATTCAATATTGAAAATAACCTGATAAGTGATCGAAAAGTTTGTTGGAATGTTTAAATCAATTATTAAATATTAGCAAACAAGATCTAGCTTTTTGTTCGTAACATAAATACCTATTATATATATTTATAAATACCTATTGGACATCAAATTTAACCTGAATTGTATTGATCGTTTCTTTATTATCTGACATTAGAAAAAAATGACAATTAATTCTATAACGTTTATATCATCGACAAAGATTATACTTAAAGCATATGATTAATATTACATTGTTACTTTTACATTATTAAATCTTCAATAAATATAACATACTATAAAAATATGCGATGAGTCGCTTATGAAATAAACCATAGCACAGAAAAACAGTAAAAAAATCAAAGGTTTGCTATATTATTATAAACACAAAGGTTTTGCTATATTGCTTACGTTATGATCTTAATTGGTCTGTAATTGACTAATTTATTGCATTTTATTGCTTACATTTTACTACTTAAATTTTTTTATATGCCATAGCTGTAAGCGCAGCAATAGGACCATAACGGAAAATTGATATAATACTTCTACATTAATTTAACATATCTTTCATAAAAATAAATAAAAAAATAAATATTAGAATAATTATTATAGATATTTAATTCAAATAATTTTTTAATATATATTTCAATAAATACAATTAAAGAAAATATGTAATAATTATATAAATATTTACCTAATATTTCAAAACAAATTGCGTTGTTTATATTAAAGGAAGTAACAATACCAATAGTACCAAGAGACATTAAAAAGACAAATCCCCAGAAAGTAGTAGATATATACAAGCAGTAATTATTTTCAAAATTATCACAGGTAACATTACAATTTTCTGTTTTTATTGTTTGACATAATGCCGTTTCATTAAAATTTAATAAACATGTAGTATTTGGGGAAATAACTGCTTCGTTCTCAGGAGAAGTAGCGTAGAAAGATATTCGAACGGAAAATTTTGTATCTTTGCATATCCAGTGACATTTAGTGTTCTTTGTACCATCACATAATAATGCTGTTGAGTTCTTAAATAGAAACAAATAAAAACTTTTAAATATATTTTTAAACGTATAATTTAAAATGTTTATTAAGGTCAATATCTAATAATCAAATATTATTCAAGGTTTATTTATTATTACTTAGAAACTAATGAAATATTTTAAAACATTAGTTTTTGAAATATTTTAAATAATATTTACAAAAACATTTTCTAACTATGGGAAGGAAGAACGAATTTAATCTTAAAATATATATGTTATCAAAATCATAGTTTCATAAAAAAATAGTTCATGAAATATAAATACGTAGAGGGGATCACATATTACAGAAATATTATTATTATTCATAAAAAAAATATGCAATTGTAATAAAATAAAGGCTTACAAAATTTATATCGCAAAATGGTAAAATCACACAGGAAACGTTTTGAAATTGATGGTCTGACATCATTGGTCCCGGTAATGGTGGTAAAAAATATATCAGAATGCAAGAACCGAATGAAACCACGAGTATAAACATAAAAATTAACTTTTTTTGTGTTTGAAAATAATCCATGATAAAACCAATTGTTGGTTTAGTAATCATATACACAATGGGTAAAATGGCAGTGATGCTACCCATTATTAATGGAGAAACACCGAGTTGTTTACCATAAACAGGTAAGAATGGAAAAATAGCAGCCATAGCTGAAAATAAAAATAATTAAGTTATACATTATAATTATATTTGTAGTAGATTAATGGGACTAAAACTAATTTTCAATATTTTTAAATTTATCATAATGTGTATTTTTTTAACGTGATCTATATATATAGAGTCAGTTATAAGTAATATGAAATCTTTTATAATAAAATACATTGTAATGGTAATTTAAATACTTTAAATATTTTTAATTAATGTAATAATTAATGTAA
>NW_017259281.1:1807950-1817573 GCF_001594045.1 Atta colombica | reverse complement strand
ATTTAAAAAAACATTGAATTTATTTAAATTACTTATAATTATTGGAATATGTAATATAATTCATGATTTACTTACCTGCATGAAAAAAAAAATAATGTGCTTTTAGAGGCAGTAGCACGTAATTGATTTTCATAATTGTAATTGCTACAACAAATATGTCCTCCAATTTTTATGCTTTTCTCTAAAAACTTGCTAAATTATTATTATATTAGAGTACTAATATTTATACGTAAGATTGAAAATGTATAAGAATAATAATAAACATTATGTAAAAATTTCTACATACATATTATGCAATAATAATATAATGATAAAAAAATATTAATAATATATTATAAATATTTAACATTTTTAAGACAAATATAATATTATCTCTGTAAAATAGGATTCCGTTTCTCTATAAATTAAACGCCAACAGTATTGTTTGCCGATTATATTTACTGACAATTCATTTGCGCATAAAAATTATCACTTATAAAAGATCTATTGCTTACAAGTACTATAATGCTTGTAAACAATAGCTATTACGTACAAGCTATGTTACATATATAATTTATTACAGATGGATTACTTACAAATTTTATTGCGCAAAAAATTCAGAGATAATGTTGTATTGCACACGACATTATTGCGCACGAAGCTACATAATATGTACATGATATATGGAGTGCATATCGATATGTAGAAACAATGGGTGCATCTAGAAACGACGACCGCTTACTGAGCGCTTACTGAGCAAAAAAAAGATTTATCTATTATTAATATGTTTATTTATTATAATTCGTAACGTAGAATAATTATGTCTATACATAATTTTTAATATCATCTTTCTTACTTATTCATATATGTACTTATTGTTTATTATTTCTCTAATGTCATGTTTAGGTAGATATACTTAGGTAGATATATTAGGTACATAATCTTACGGCCTAAATAAGACATCAGAGAAATAATAATAATAAATAGTAATAAATAAGTAAGAAAGATGATATCAAAGATTATCTATAGTAGACAAAGCTATTCTACATTCGAATTATAATAAATAAACATATTAATAATAAATAAATCTCTTTTTTGCTCAGAGCGGTCGTCGCTTCTGGATGCACCCATTGTCTCTACATATCGATACCTACAAGCTGTATTGTGCACAAATAAAAAATATAGACAAAGGCACATTTACATGTAATTATTATTGCTTACAGATCAATCGTAAGATGATCGAATACAAGATCTATTGTACACATTAAGCTTCTGTTAGTTATGTAAAATTTTGTACCTTCCGTTAGGAACTTCTAAGTCTTTAAACGCTTGAGGTAAATTTTTATATTGTTTTGGACTATATAAAGATTAAAAAATTTTTGTAAAGCTTCAATGAACTTTTACTGTCATAAAAGCAAAGTTGGGTAGTAACTAGTTAAAACATTAAAAGTTAAAAAAAAAGTTAAAAAGTTAATAACTTTAACTTAACTTAGTTAATTTTAAATGCATTAAATTTTAACTTAACTAAGTTACTTTTAAACGTTAACTTTTTTAAGTTAACAAATTTTTTTATATATTTTTTAAATATCTTAGAAAAGTAATAAGACTAAGGACATATGTTCGTAATCTGTTCATGTTTCAAGATTATCTCAAGTAATTTTTTAAGATGCTAATATAGCTCTCTGATTGGTTATGCCTTATGCTATAAGCTTTAATTCGGATCTACTAATAGGTATTTTAAGCCTTAAGTCATAAGAAATTGACTAATTACAGTCAAATATTCTTCGATTGCAATTGATCAATTTCTTATGACTTAAAACTTATTAAAAAATAATCACTGACCTTATATCTTCTCTATGTGCTGGCTGTTTTTTTAAAGTTATGTAATTTATATCGTTATATACTTATATCATATGAATAAAAAAATTAAAAATTTAATTTAATAATCTATATTGTAGTTATTTAATTAATCTTATTTTAAGAAAAATTAGGATAATTTTTTTTAAATTAACTTTTTTTTAAACTTAAGTTAATTCAATATTGAATAAAGTTAAAGTTAATGGCTTTACAAAATTAATAAAGTTAAGTTAAAAGTTAAAGGAATAAAAAATTAACTTACGTTACCTTCAACTTTTAACTTAACTTTATTAATTTTGTAAAGCTATTAACTTTAACTTTGTTCAGTTAAAAAAAACATTAATTTAACTCAACCCTGCATAAAAGTCAGTCAGTAGTATTATTTTTTAAAGATTTAAGTTTGTCTGTCGGAACTCAGAATAAAAAATCAACTTGCCTTCAAATCAGCAGAAAGTTAAAGCTGCTTGATCCTTTTCCACATAGCAGAAATATCCTGAATCGTACATCGGATATCTTATAGATATTGCAATATTTTTAGATTATCTCTACAATACTTGGATATTTCTGTATGGATTGTCGTATAGCATAGTACGTAGAGTTATGACGTCAGATGTAAAATACTTTTTCTTGCAAAGTAGAATATAACATTTTTTTATTAGAATATAACATTTTTATTTTTATAACAATTTTTTTTATATGTTATTATTCACACCAACTAATACAGAATATTATACAATAGAATTTTAAAAGAAAAGCAATATTGGAACATAATTACGTAATTTATATCAAAAATTCAATACATATAATGTACTGAATCAAATAATTATGATTTCAGAAAATTAAGAAAATAAAAAAATTTAGGAAATAAACATTTAATCATATGGCTGCTTTCAAATGAAGCACTCTTTCAATTAATAAAATTTTTTTGTTTGTAATATTTAGATACGTGTATCTGTAATATTTTCATAACTTTTTCATTAAAAAAAATGTATAATATATTCTTAACTTATAATAAACGGAACTCTCTCTTTTAAATGTTTGAATATTCATTATATACAATTTTTTTGTATCAATGGATTTACACTCACTAATGCAATCTACTGAAACTTTCAATCGCGTCAATGAATATAACAGGACAAACACTGCAGCAACTATTGAATGCGATATATCTGCACAGAACATGCCTTTTAACAATGTTTTCTTACATTAGTACTTTTACATTATTAAACGAAATAATTGTTCCATAAAACATTGTCTATCGTTATCTACATAAATGATGTTTGAACTTAGTAATACGTTGTACATTGTAAACAATACATGCTAAACAAAGTTTATCGCAAAATTTCACAAGTTCTACATTATTGATATAATCGCGCGCGCGTAATTAGATTATTTGAATATTATTAAATTAAGAAATGTAATAACAATACAGTAATAACAATATCAGAATATAATGAAAATTATATTTTTGCTCAGTAAATTACTATACTAAGTTGTACGATATTTATAATAAAATTTGGATATCTTATTATTATATTGTATTATATGGATATTTTATTATATAATGATCATACGTACTCTTATTTAATTATTCCCCATAGTGGAAAAAATATTTTTACGACAAGTACAGAAAAATTACATAAATTGAAAGATCAAGATCTTAGAAATTCTTAATTTTTCGTAGATGTTAGTTATAGTGGGATGTAGAAAGAGGTTTGTTTATCTTAGAAAATGTTTAGTTTTTCACAGATATTCGTAATAGTAACGTAATGGGACGTAGAGTGGTGTTATTTGAACGCGGAGGATTTCTTATAGGTTTTTCAAAAAAACAATGTCATTCTACATTCCACTATGAATATCTATGAAAAATTAATAATTTCTAAAATCATGTCTCAATCTATGTAGATTTTCGCCAGAAAAAAAGAAAGTTTTTCCGCCAGAGTCATAGTACGTATAAATTATAATCTCAAGTTATTTTTCTTTTAAAAACAAAAATTAGACAAATGAAAATACGAAAAACTATAATGCGCAAGCGATTAAAATTTTAATTTATAAACAGGTTAGATCTCAATTGCTGTTTTGGCCGCATTTCAAGCCACATCGTCAACGAAAATATATAATATCATTGAAGCTCTGCACACTCCTGCGTAAAGGTTGAATCCCACTCAGCTGAATCATTTTTCAAACTCTTCATTAAGATGTAATCTGCTATTAAATTTTATAGGGATCAACTTTAACGATTAATATCTCATTTTATAGAACAGAGTACAACATTTAACTATTAGATTCTTTCGTGCTTTGCTGCAAAAAGCGAATAAAAATAACTCCATCGAAATTGAAGGTAAGGGATGTCTTCAAGATAATTATCAAGAAATTAAATATTATGATATAATTTCTTGTAATTATTTAGCATCTAGCTTTTTGCTACATGTTTTTAATATTATAATCACGAGTAGATTAAAAAATCAGTCGTTATGAATTGTTTGTCAAAAAGTAATTAACAAATGACATAAATTATATATTAGTAAGTTATGTTATTGCATATAAGTGTAATAATAAATCAATCGTTTTTATTTTATTAAAGAAAATTAATATCTGTAAAAGCCAAACACAAGATAAACAAATATAATAAAGTTATTCGAGTAATATAATAGACGTTTTGATCCTTTTATATTGTGGATTCTTTCTAATATGAAACATGAAGCGATGAAAACTAATTTTTTACTTGATATTTTACTCCAAAATAAAAAATGCCGTTCTTTTACATCTCTATGTTTGATTAGATGAAATAGTTACTTAAGATTTATTGCATATGATAATTTTACACGACATCACTTCATGTTTCATATTTATGCTTCTGCAAATATACATTCTATATGTATGACTATATTTTTTGTTCTCGAAATTTTGTTAATATTGAATAAAATCCACAATACACACACAGGATCGAAACGTCTATTTTATTATTCGAATAAATTTATAACTCGCGTTCATCTTGTTTGACACTTACAGACATTAATTTTCTTTGATTTATTTCGGTAGAGCCTGTCATTTTATTTAATTTGTTTTCATTTTAACTACAATTTTTCCATTTCTACCTTATGGTAAATGACTTAACATTTCTCCATTAATAATGGGTAGCATGATTGCCATTTTACCTATTCTATATATGATTGCTAAGCCAACATTTGGGTTTATTATGGGTTATTTTCCAAAAAATTGCTCAATGATCATCAGTTTTAAAACATTTCCTATACATCTCTATTGTTTTGTAGAATAAACTCTGTCTTTAAGAGAATAAGAGAATTTATTCTTTTAAAATCGTGTTTTCTTTTAATAACAAACTTTTGTAACTTCTATAAATGTAGTTTCTAATTTTGATAATCTCGTTTCTATTTATAAATTAATTGCTAATATTATTTGTCGACAGTTTGTGCACAAAAATAATTGTCCAGATCATTTGCTTACAAATACTATTGTGCACAAATATAGTTACGAAATGAAAGCACATTTGCACGCACAAAACTATTGCGCATAAGTTGCATTGCACATAATATTATTGTAGATTAATTGCTTGCAACTTTTATTGTGTACATTAAGGTTCCTTTGTCACAGCATACCAATTGTAACATTATAAGCAAAGGATTTTTTTTGCAAAATATATCAAAATAAGATACTCTTTTGGATGTTATTGCTTACTTTCTGTAATAGAAACTAATTAGATATTAAATAAAGGATTTCTTATCTTAAGATCGTCCATGTAAATAAACAACCAATATAGAATAAATACTTAATTAAATATTTAATGGTCAATGCAAAAGCTTAAGGGATATGTTCTATAACTCTTAATTTGTAACTATAGCGTCATTACATATTTTATACATGAAAAATCCTACACAACGATACTATGACGCTACAGTTAAGAGGTGCTGTACCATGAGCGATTCGAAGAAGCTGAAGTGACCTCTAATGAGAGAAAAGTTTATATCTATTGCCGCATATAACATTCTAAACAGTCTAAGACAATCTGGGATCCGATTCCTCATCACAAATTAATAGCTAAGTTTTGACTAAATCAAATTAAAGTGATTAAGACGCTGATAGATAAAGGCAGAGAAATGAGTGCCCTGACCAGAGTATAATACAATTCCTTCTTGAGCGAACCAGAGACAAACCCGAATCAATTGCACGCTTCTTACCATTAAGAGCCGAACTGTTTACCGACAGACAGAGCAAGTCCTCAATTAGCCGACAGTAACAGTATAGTTGCTAAATCGCGCGAACACTGCTATTGCAGAGTGTGACATATTATTACGCCGCCGACCTCATGTTTGGAGCACTTAGCGTGAAAGTTGCAGTAGTGCAGTATGCTACTTCATGCAACAACGTTTCAAGAAAGTTTATTATCAAAACATTGAAGATATGATTCTATCATCGAATTAGAATTCTATCGAATGGATTTTGTGAAAAATTCATTAGTTCCGATAAATGCAACGTCATTTCCGAAATAGACGCGCAATACGACGAACCAGCGATTCGTTCACTTTCAATTAAATCGGCGACAAAGATACTTTAGTTTCCCCATCGATTTTTACATAAAGAGGATGATTTTACTCAAGTATCTAAACATTTATCTATAGATATATCATTCAGGAGAATCAGCAGATGCAAAAATTTTTAGATAGGGGAAACTGAAGGTGTACCAATTTTTAGAAATATACATATATTTCTTTATTTATAATGTATATATATTTATTTCTTTTAATGCACATGATGCAACAATTATTTAGATTTATGGTACTATTTACAAAAAGGTGTAATTTTAGGCTGTTTATATAAAATATCAAAATCCAAATTAGTATATCTTGCTCCGATTTGGAACATAATGAAACAGTTAAAGAAAATTGCAACATGTTCAAAAATCAAATTATCTGTTCTAAAATTATCTTCTTATGTTACTTTTGTTTTTAAAACTGAATTTGTTATTAAAAGCAGTGAATTTGTGTTTTTAAACCAAAAATTTGTATTTCAGAACTGATAATTTATTTTTAAAGCAATAAATTCGTGTTAAAATTTGTTGATAAAACAGTAAATTCTATTACAATAAGGACTTACAACGCATTCGCACGTAACCATAAAACACGAAAATGTAACCTCAATACATCACAATTCATAATTAATATAATTTATGTAATATTAATTAATTCATTGTATTCCTGCATCTTTCGTGATATGATACGTATAAAAAATTGAGCGTAACTTTGGAACTATTTGTCGGTAATAAAAAAAACATTTCTCTTTTTCATTAATCTCTAGTTTATTCCATTGACTCTAATCATATCTTACTCATGTAATTAGAGATATTCAGCCTTTTATCTGCTCTAAATTTATTTCGCAATGGTGACGAATTAATGTGTTTTTTTATATTCACTTATAAAAGTTAACCGATAATTGCACAGTAATATAGATAATAAGTATACATTTTTCAGATATCTTCCCTTTCACGAATACAATCTTAATGTACTGGAAAGACACGAAAAGAACAGTTTTTCTTAAATATCTAAAAAATTTTTAAATCTATCTAAAATAATAATATATCTAGATAAGTTTATAAATATTTGAGTAAAATCGTATAAAAATCCTCCTCATATAAAAATCCAACGATAGGAAAGCTATCTTCGATTTAATTGATGAAAGTGAACCGCAGTCAGTTCGCTGCGTCGTACGTTTGCTTCAAGAGTGCTATTGAAATTATCGGACTAATAGACTTTTCACAAAATACATTCGATGAATTCTAATTCGACGCGAAAGACTTTTTTAAATAATTCGTTCACGCGCGAGTATAATGTACTATTCGCAAGTGTCCTACGAGAGGATGTCAATTATCTTAATTCTGAGAGGAAGTCTGGGAGAGGCATTGGCGGAGCAATTTTAAACATCAATTTTTTCTTATGTAAAATTAGTAAGATAAATATCCATAGTGCATGGCCTAGGAATTGAACAAAAATAAATTTTTCAACCTATTCTCAAATTAGTTTTAATTTTTATTATTGTCTTCTCCTTATTTCTTCAGATAACTTTTACATCGACATAGAACCAGCATTATATGCCCTTTCTTTATTTATTCTTAATTTGTTATTGTATTATTTATTCAAATGTTTTGTATTTATATTTTAAAGATCATCATCTAATCTAATCTATCAAATTAATAGATATTCAGATTTCTCTCTGACTATATTCATAATCAGATCTTTATTTAAGATAGTTTTAAATTTAATCTTAGAAGGTCATGAACCGATCAGAAAGCCGAATTAGCATCTTAGAACAATATTAAGATGGTTTTAAAATAAGAATCGACTATGAAAATCAGCTGCCTATTACACACTGAATATGATGAGAGATCAGCAACGAGCAATATCCAATAAGAACTCTGCTTTGTATCGTCACGTGCAAAAAAAGCAGAGCTTTCAAAGCCTCGATTCATAATATTCACATCTACTGTGGAAACAAAAGTTGTTGAATTTTAAGAAACTTGAAATTAAATATTTAAACAAGTTAATTTAACGAATTTTCTTAGTTTATAATATGCACCTGTATAGAAATGAAATTACGCGAAATTATATTTTTTTAATACAGATTTTCAGTCCTTTTTTATCAGACATAATTACTAATATGTAAATATATTCCAAAGTTTCTATAATTACAAAAAATTATAGAAACTTTTCCAATCATCGTTAATTAAAGGTTTAATTTAGCAAAAATGAGTTAAAGATCCTCCATCATCCGCCGATTTTATCCTTTTTTCTTTGTAAGTATGCTCAATCGTAAAAAACGGGCTATTAATAAATTTAATAGTCCGGGTAAGTATATTTTAAATTTATTTTTGCAGATAAGTATATTTTAAATTGGTTTTTTTTATGTCTAATTTTATCTTTAATTATTGTATCTTCTAATTATTTTATCTTCTAATTATTGTATTTTTCACTAATTACATTGCATTGTGATTAGCGACATACGATAAAATAATTAGCAATATTGCATAACTTTTTTAATATTATCTTTTATTGTAATCCTTTATACATTCAAGAATACAATAATAATTATTTACAATACAATGTACAATAAAAAATGCTGTTCAAAATATAATAAAAATTATAGAGCATAATTAATAAAAGCATAATTAATAAAATTTAGTAATGCGGGATTAATATGAAAACATAATATATTAATATGAAAACATACATACAATAATAAATTTTTCTAAACCAATGTTTAATGAAATATTGATGAACGCGGAATGAAACTAACTAATACTAACAATTAGATCGTATTTACTATTAATTATTAACTTATGATTATATTATAAAACTTATTAATATTGTGATAAAAAGTCATTAATATATTTACGACAGCACTTTCATCTCGTTCAAGATAATTATCCCGATTTGATAACATCAAAATCTTTTCGCCTTGTGATAAGATTAGTATCCGATAATAAAAGAAAAAATAATCTTCATAGAAAAGCGAATGTATGTATTTTGATTCTATGTCAAATTCATAAAATCCATTCAAAAGTTAAGCAATCCGTCAAATACCAACGGTCTTGTTACAGGAAGATATGAATTTCAAATCTTTCAGACTATTTACGATAGTAATAATTTTGGTAGCAATTACATTTTTATTGCATTTTTAATATAATATCAAAAAATTTCATGAGGAAATTATATGTTTTGTCACACATTTACTACAAATTATCACTTATTAAAAATAAAAGGACAAAATGATTT
>NW_017259281.1:1792786-1807850 GCF_001594045.1 Atta colombica | reverse complement strand
ATGAGTATAAAAGTTTTTCGGGTACCAACTGTTTCAGATAAATCGATAATAACAAAATTTTAAAGAAGATTTTATACTGAAAAATTTATGTAAAATTTAATTATTTCTTGTTTTTCTATATTTTCCAAAAATTTTAATTATTAATATCCCGCTAATACGAGAGTACCCATTCGACTTATTTCGAATTTTTTTGTAGCTACACGTTTTTAATTCATCAACAAAAATAAATTCATCAACAAAAATAAAAATATGTTAAATATAATCATCTCATAATATCTGCATGTATTTTATTATAGAAAAGTATATGTAAAAATTAATAATTAATAATATTCTGGAATGACAGGATGTCCAATACCTAAAAATGATTTAAAAATAATAGTTAGAAAAATTAAATATACACATTCGTAACCATATTTTTATTAGAGCAATCATCAAAAAATAAGCAAATTACTTGTATAAAACTTAAATTTATTGATTTAATAATTGGATTTAAACAAATAATTACAATAGTATAAACAAATAATCTATTGGATTGTCCAGAAAGTTCGTGTCGATTTTGAAGGAAAATTGAAACGCAGAAGATTTAAATTTTAGTATACATTTATTAAATTATATAGGTTAGTCGGCACGAACTTTTGGACAACCCAATATATTAATTATATAATACTAATTATATAATTATATAATACTAAATTTCTATTGTTATTAAGGTAGTATTATTATTAACATTATTATTACTAGTACATTTAATAAAACAAAGAAAGCGACGAAAATTGTATGCTAAAGTATATATCACTAAATTTCGCAATTTGATTTTAAAATATATAGCAATAATTGTCATTGACTCATTGACAAAATTATTACTTCTAGTAACTATAGATGAGAAAAAACCCAGGATTAGTCCGAGTCTGTACAAGAATCTCCAACGAGATGCCAAACTAGACTTTCTGAATGGACTTTATAGAAATTGACGAGGAATAAATCTCCTATTGATGAAAATAATTTCGACTTTTCATCGATACAAACCGGCACTATAGTATTCATCTCACGCGAAGGACAACGATGAGATTTTCGTATATAATTTAATCATTAAGATATACTTATAATTTTGTAATGTTGAAAAATATAAATGTTAAAGAGCAAAAAGAAGTTAATATTTAACCATTGTCTCAGTCAAAACTCCAATCTTTATTAACTTATTTAATAAATTAAAATTTGTATATAGATTTGTAAATAGAAAAATTGATTATTCTAAACATCAGATTTTTAATCACTCAAAATTATTATTAATAACTTTTTGACATTCAAAATAAAATCTAAATAAAAAAAAAACTTTTTTAATTAAATGTCTATCAAATTCGTTAAATTAATAAACAATTTTTGTTGCAATGTTTCGTTGATTTTGTATAATTTATTGTATATCAATAAAATAACAATCAATTTGATTTATTACGACAAGATAAATGCTATTTGTATGTGGAATAGATATATTCGATGCGGATATATAAACATCCCAATAAATGTTATTTATTAGTAATTATTTATTAGTAATTATTGCACAAATTACAAAAATAAACATGATTGCATTTACCTGGACATAGTTTACATAAATTTTATATTACGTATAATTAATATTATTATACATAAATTTATTTACAACAAAATTAATTACAATATTAACGTATATGCATACTTTGTATATGTATAGAATTTTATAAGATATTAAGTTTAATTTCAAGGGAGCTAAAAATTCAAATGAAATTTAAAATTATATATAATTTAGTTTATTTTCGTATTTGATAATTGGAACAAGATGCTGATAATAAAATAAAATTTTAAATTAATTAAAAATTTTATTAAACTTTTAATCTCTCCTTTCCAATTATCAAGTATGTACATATGATGTCTATGTATCTCTACCTACATATTACATAATTTACTGATTAGATTTATTATGTGTGATATTTTTTAGTTTATATTTATTTTTTATTTTTTAAATAAAATTTAATTACACGATCGCGAAATTTATTTAAGTATTATTTTATTTGTAATAATTTAATTTTTGAATTTAAAATGAATTTAAAATTGTGTTTATCCCTACCTATCCATATTTGTCCTATTTATCCATATTTTCATTTATTAGTGTGTATTATATCTCCATCCATATATTCCCATCATATATTACTTTATTAATATGTAACAATATTGCGAATATAATCCGTTAATGATTGCGTTCAGTAGAGAAAGCTGCTTTGCAACTGTTGTAAAATTCAAAATAATTGATTTATACATTTAAATCCATAAGGAACTAATCATATTAAAAAATAATGCCTAACCAAGTTCTATCTCATACTGATAAATTGAGCGGAATAATCTAATCGCGATCATATTAAATAAATAAGCAATAAATCATAATAATTGAAACAAATTTTCCATTTTTAAAATACAAAAAAATAACAACTAACAAGACTAATGAAAGTCAGTATGGATAACCAAGCGCAAGTTTTGTAGATTAAAAAATTCTGCAAAACTATGCCACATTATCCGCACTGACTCTTATTAGCTCTCTTGTTCGGTTATTTTTATACTTTAAATAAAAAATAATTAAAAAAATATAAGAACTCGCAATTGCGAACAAGTTACTCTCCCGAATCTTCTGTTTATCCTTATACATATATCTTTTAAAAATTTAGATTGATGTTATGCACCAACCCATCTTTGTATAGATTCTCTTCTTTCTTCTGACTACATTGAATTCACCTTTTGTTGTTCCCGGCTAATACGCTGGCTTCGTATGCCAAAAATCGACAACAAGGAAAAATACTGTCTTTTGTTGCCGATTAATATCGCCGGCAATAAGCGTATGACTTTACGCTTTTGTATGATGCGCGAAACACGAATGCGAAGAGGTCATCATATTAATAAAATTGATTAAATATTAATATAAATAATTATCAATTAATAATAGAATAATAATAATAATAATTCTATTAATATATGAATAAATTTCAAGTTTATTTTCTATTCGCGTTTATTCAAAATCAAAAATATAGTAATCTAATAGTAATAAATCAAAAATATAATTCAAGATTAAAAATAAACCTAAATTAAAAAAAAATCTTCATGTCAACGTTATTATTTCAAGAGTCTCAAAAGTAGTAAGTCTCAAATATTACAAAACTAGATTAAATTTCTTAATGTAAATTTTATAATGTAATCAAAAAAACTTAATTTAAAAATAAACGACTAAAAATTACTAAATCGATTATCATCATTTGATAAAATTCAAGACTGCATATTTTTATCGAACGATTCGTTGCTGAATTTCTCAAAACATACGGAGATGAAAAATTCAGGTGAATGATGTAAGATCCGAAAGGAATAATTTTCCCTCACATCAATAAATAATCCCTATCATATTTTTTATTAGTAGAATCATTTTTTTGAATAATTTATTATTTCAAAATTAAGTCATGCGAATCTCTGAATGTGGTGATTTTAAAATAGTTATAAGATAAAATTCTTATGTTTCTTGATAAAATGTATATTGGATCTTACATCATGTTACTATTTTAACTGATATAAAATCCAATTAACTGGATAAGTTCTAAAAGAGGCTGAAATAGGCTGAAATAAGTACATTGAGATAAATAATAATAATTAATAAACGTAAAATGTATTTGACAAGAAAGCGAAATTAATAAATTATATGCTCTATACTAAAATTTTTATTATCATTTCATTAGTAATGTACATAAATAAGTGTAAAACAACAGAAAGAATTTCTTAGAAAACAGTTCCTATTATATGTGTGTGTGTATATAGGTATTGCTTTTCTGTATAAAACAATCCTGAATAATCCTGAAATACTTGAGGATAAGATAAACAGGGAAAATAATAAAATAATATTTATTAAACTGTGCATGCGCGCGCGCGCGCGTGCGGTGTGTGGTGTGTGTGTATGTGTGTGTGTGTGTGTGTGTGTGTGTGTAATAAACACTTTTCTATATAATAGTATTCATAGAAAATAATTTCATATTTTCTTTACTATTTACTGTAATTATTTTATATAATTTTTATATTTTAATTTTATATTTAATTTATATATTTTTTTATTTCGCGTATTTCATATATTTCAAAAATACGAATATTTTTATTCTTTTTCATTTTAATTTCTAAAACGTTATTTTAATAATTAAATTAAATAAATAAATTTAATAAAAAACATTCACCGAAAGAATCTATTTTTTATTATATTTTTGAGATGAAATTCAATAACAAAGCATTCACATTAACACGTATGCATTTATAATTAGTACACAAAATTTGAGTTAAATTTAATAAAATTAGCAATAATTTGAAGTGCACCCGGCAAAAAATTTTTAACGCATGAATATGTATAAATATGTATAAACATACATAATAAATATTCATAAACATTAAAAATAATTAAAGGGTTAATTTTCATATTATTTGTTTCAGAAAAAAAAGTTTGGAAGCATGTAAAAAAAATTGCTCCTACACAATTATACATAATTTTATATACACAATATTTATACATAATTTTTTTACATTTCTCAAACTTAATTTTTTTCTAAAACAAATAGTATAAAAATTATCCTTTTAATTATTTTTAATGTTTTCTCGTTACTATTATTATTTCCATCACACTAAAAAGTAATTTTACAAAAACAAAAAAAAAGAAGAATGTATGAATATGTATGGACATTTTTCATATATGATTATATATGTTTATGGATATTTATGTATATTTATACATATTTATACATATTAATGCATGAAAAATTCAATGAGTGAATGTAACATTATAAATTTCACAGTGCATGCACAATAAATTCCATATAGTAAAGAGGTATTCAAAATTAAGTTTATCCCAATCTGTTATTACTTATCCATTTTAAGGTAACAAATATATGGAATGCTATATATATAGTTATCGATATATTTTTAATAAATTGATGCATATATGCATTTATAGATATATTTATAGTAATTAATAAAATTACCACACATCCATTATTCCAATAAAAACATTAATTTATCACTCACTAATTCAATACGCAATAGTGGAGTTATCAGTCAATAACTTTGCTATGATGATTTCTGTAACAAAAAAGATATGAAATCCAAATTAAAACAGAATAAAAAAATCAACCATATTTCAAGAAATATTTACTAAATGCAAAGTCTCTTGCAAATAATATCATATAGTATTTAAAATATATAATATTTGTAAGCATTAAATTTTTTAATTTACCATTCAGTTATATTTATAAAAATAATTATACATTTTTTTTAAATATATTTTAAATATAAAATTTCAAAATAATTTTAAAATAATCCTTTTTTAATTATCATTTTTAAATAATTAAAATAAAACTACTCAAGAAACTACTCAAGACAGAAGAAAGATTCTGATATTACATAAATAAAAAATAATATTTACCACAAAGTTGCTCCGACGGTGCCCGATGCCTCTTCCAGACCTCCTCCTCCTTCTCTCAAAATATGACAACCTCTTGTACAGAACACTCGCACAAAGCACTCGCGAATAATGCACTATAATCGCGCGCGGACTATAACTTGAATCCGATAACTTGAACAGCATTCCCGAAGCAAACGCGCGACGCGACGAACCGGCTGCGGTTCATTTATTTTCAAATAAATCGGCTACGAGGATACGTTAGCTTCCCCGTTGGATTTTTACACGAGAAGAGATTTTACTCACTATCTAAAAATTTATCTAGAAATATCATTTAAATAAATCCGAAAATTTTTAGATACTTGAGAAAATTCCATTCTTTTTGTATAAATATCCCCTAGATACTGAGCTCTTTCATCACATCAAGATCGTACCCGTGAGAGGGAAGATAATCTGAAAAATGTAATATATAGCTATTATCTATATTACTATGCAATTACTATGTAATCGATTAACTTTTAGAAACGAATATCAAACATACGTCTGCAATTCGTTATCATTACGAAATAAATTCAGAGCAGAAAGGGATGAATCTTTCATTTATATGATGTCTGTAAGATATGATTAGAGTCAATGAAGTGGGCTAGAGATTAATAAAAAAGAGAAACGTTTCTTTTATTCTATATATATAATTAGTTCAAAGTTGTGTTTAATTTTTAAACGGATCATATAATAAAAGGTGCACAAAAACAAAAAATTAATTGTTAAACTATATTAATTGTGAAAGCAGGAATTGCGTCATTCGCATGAATTCGTATTCATAACGTTGCTTTTTTACGACTTGTGTGATACTGTTCATACAGACAAGTAGCCGATTCGTGTGCCACTCTTCTTCACATGTTTTTTTGAAATATATAATAATCGCACAAAGTTTTAGATATAATACGAAATGTTGTATTTTATGAATATTCACATAATAATTACTAGTATGATTAATTATTCATTTTAAGTACAGCGTTTCATATTATATTTGGCATTCTTCAAGATAAGATTTCAAAAAGTAATGAAAAGAGCTGCCGCACGCGACACAACTCGTACGAATCTCAGTAAGGGAATGACTGCGCAGTAACTATGTAAAGGTGACCGGTAACGCGTCGTCCGTGCCACCCCGTGCCATCCCCACCCTAAGGCTGCGCGATAACCGTCTAAATATTAACCTCGAAATATTAACGCATATTAAGTAAAATAATATATTCTTTTTGAATGTTCTCCGATTAATAAAACAATTTCTTATATGTACCTAGTTTTAGGCGCGAGTCGTTTAATCATAATTATGATGCTATCATAATTATATTGTGATACACCGAAGAGCATATTTGACATTTATTTTATAATTTTAAATATTTCGTATCAATATTACAATGTGCTGACAAAAGGCAAGAAGTGAAAAAAGGTTTTGATTAGCGTGATTTTTCTTACATAATTGCTCACGTGAAATGCTTTTGACATCCCAATATTGTATTTCAATTTTAATTGCTCTTTTTTGTACAATTAAATAAAGATTAATAATATGTCATAAATCCTTTAAATAAAGATAAATGCAAAAATTTATTTTAAATTATGAAACAATTTCGACTGAATAGAATAATATGTATAAATAGCATGCACATACGTTTAGAGATAAGTAATTTAAATAGAATTTATCTGTTACTTTTCCCGTATTGAGAATGCGGAGTAACACGGAAATGACAGAATTATACGATTCAAAGTGATAAAAAGCCACAATTTGAAATATTTAACAATAAGAATCTAATTTTTATACCGTATATGTGAGATATTAATAATTCGTATGTTATTTTATCGAGCCATGATCGGCATTACACATAAATTTAAAGAATTTTTGAAACATAGAATAATTTGCAATAGTAGTGTCATAAATTAATTTTTTAGCTGAAAAATTAAATAATAATTAACAAGATATTTAATATTTTTAGTCAAAGCTGTGTATTTAGTAAACTGTTTCGCAATATTAAGAAAATTTGCATATATTTTTATATAAAGGATATAGAATGTTATCAACCTTTATTTGTAAGTGTGAATCATTTAAAAATTAATGAAAATTAAAACATATATATAATGTTGGAATATCAAAAATACTCCACGCAAACAATTATTGATTACATTTACAAGAACCGTGCAAATAATATAGGATTTAAGTGCTAGAGATGCCATAAATAAAGCGCGAAATACTCGTTTATCAAAATCTTGTAAAATACGAATAATTGAATAACCGTGAATATTTTTCATGCGCAATAATTGGGTATTCGAACTCGAACGGCGCCCGGTAAACAACGATTGAAGGGGTCACGCGACGAACAGGGTGGGGGAGGGTGCCGCGCGGCGCGTAGTTGGCTACGTCATCACTTCGGCATTCGCTCGACGATCGCGAAGGGAGATGGATGTGTTTTACGAGTCGATCGCATTAATTCATAAAATTAGATATTTACGATCGTGAATTACATAAGGTTGCCTAAAACTAAGGAGTTAATAGGTTGTATTACACGTTTTTTGTTTTATTTCTTAGATTTACATTTATTACTCACATACACAGCTCATGAATATTTCGAATATTTCATATGTTCTCAGATGTACGGTATAAAAATTAGATTCTTATTGTTAAATATTTCAAATTGTAGCTTTTTATCACTTTGAATCGTATAATTCTGTCATTTCCGTGTTACTCCGCATTCTTAATACGGGAAAAGTAACAGATAAATTCTATTAAATTCTATTTAAATTACTTATCTCTAAATGTATGTGCATGCTATTTATACATATTATTCTATTCAGTCGAAATTGTTTCATAATTTAAAATAAATTTTTGCATTTATCTTTATTTAAAGGATTTATGACATATTATTAATCTTTATTTAATTGTACAAAAAAGAGCAATCAAAATTGAGATACAATATTGAGATGTCAAAAGCATTTCACGTGAACAATTATGTAGAAAAATCACGCTAATCAAAACCTTTTTTTACTTCTTGCCTTTTGTCACATTGTAATATTGATACGAAATATTTAAAATAAATGTCAAATATGCTCTTCGGTGTATCACAATATAATTATGGTATTCATTAAACGACTTTCGCCTAAAACTAGGTACATATAAGAAATTGTTTTATTAATCGGAGAACATTAAAAATGTAAAGAATATATTTACTTATTTTACTTCCTAATAATATACCTTAATATTGCGACAGTTAGACGGTTAGCGCGTGGCCTTGAAGTGGGGATGGCACGGGACGGTACGGAGCGACGCGTCACCGGTCACCTTTACATAGTTACTGCGCAGTCATTCCCTTACTTAGATTCGTACGAGTCGGTCGCGTGCGACAGCTCTTTTTATTACTTTTTGAAATCTTATCGTGAAGAATATAATATGAAACGTTGTACTTAAAATGAATAATTAATCATACTAGTAATTGTATTATATGAATATTCATAAAATACAACATTTCATATTATATCTAGCATTTTGTGCGAGATTATTATATATTTCAAAAAGAAATGTGAAGAAGAGTGGCACGCGAATCGGCTACTTGTCTGTATGAACAGTATCACACAAGTCATAAAAAAGCAACGTTAATATGAATACGAATTCATGCGAATGACGCAATTCCTGCTTTCACAATTAATATAGTTTAATAATTTAATTAACTTTTTGTTTTTGTGCACCTTTCATTATACGATCCGTTTAAAAATTAAACGCAACTTTGAACTAATTATTTATCGATAATAAAAGAAACGTTTCTTTTTTTTATTAATCTCTAGCCTATTTCATTGATATTTTATTTATTCAAAGTGAATATTATAACGTATACATTTCGATCTACGATCTCTTAAGATCTTTTTCAGTATAAAGAAATTTACTTAACTATTAATAATAAAATTACATAATGATAGTGCATACGTGTATAAACTATTAACATCATTTTATAATTAATAGTTTAAGTAAATTTCTCTGTACGTAGGTCGAAACGTATACATTATAATATTCACTTTGAATAAATAGTATAAAATACATACATGAATAATCAGTGGCTCAAATTGGCAATTTATTTATTATTTTTTCGAATAAAATCATTCTCTTCCGTTCGTGTAAAAATCAACGAGGAAGCTAATGTACCTTCGTCGCCGATTTATTTGAAAGTGAACGAACCGCAGCCGGTTCGTCGCGTCGCGCGTTTCGGGAGTGCCGTTCAAGTAATCGGACTCAAGTTATAGTCCGCGCGCGATTATAGTACATTATTCGCGAGTGTTTTACGTGAGTGTCCTATGCGAGAGAATGTCAACCATATTCTGAGAGGAGGAGGAGGTCTGGGAAGAGGCATCGAGCACGTTGGAGCAACCTTGCGGTAAATATTATTTTTTACTTGTGCAAAATTAATCTTTTTTTGCTTATTTTTAAATAATTTTATATTCTATAAAATAGTAAAATAAAATAATTTTATAAAATAATTATATATTTTTCTAAAGTAATTATATATATTCTCTAAAATAATTATATGTACAGGGTGGGGCACGAAAATCAAGTGATTTTGGAATAATTATAAAATCGTTAGTTTTTGCTGTAAAAATAATATATTAGTAGAACAACATTTGTAAGAACACAGCATTTTATAATAATCATGTACGGAAAATTAAATCTGGCATATGATGTCCATTTTCGTTGAGGCATTTTTGAAGGCATTCAAGAAAATTGCCCTCTATTCTTTTCAGCAAGTCCCTGTTGATTTGAGTGATTTACGATTCACTTTCTTCAATTCTTCTAATATACGAGGTTTGTTCTCGTAAACTCTCGACTTCAGTCATTTCCATAGAAATCTGCGACAAAACTCACGTTGGAGTCGCAGTCACTGACTCATCACTTCGAACAAAACAATCATACGCGAACATACGGTGCTCTAGCATCTACAACTCCATGATGGCAACTGATAGTGAAAGTGCTTTATGAGTCAAGAAATGGAATGCCTGTCGCACCCTCCTCCTTTCCTAATGGCCGAATATTACATTTCAAAAACACTTGGTTCCCACGCCCCATCCTATATTTTTTAAAGAAGTTCTTAGCAAAAATA
The DNA here is from genome assembly GCF_001594045.1 of Atta colombica. NCBI lineage: Eukaryota > Metazoa > Arthropoda > Insecta > Hymenoptera > Formicidae > Atta > Atta colombica. Next base: position 1,797,269 of record NW_017259281.1, on the reverse strand, counting down.
AATTTGTATAAAATTTTAAAATAATTTTTAAGTAACTCTCCTTTTATGTAATTTAAATACTTTAAAATTTTATACAAATTTATTTTTGCTAATGCCCGTCTTAATATGAAGTAACTTTAATCTCGGTTCAACTTTTTCTTATTCTTAAAACTAGAAAAAGATGAAGAGTTTGATCTAAGATTAAAGTTAAACTGCATTGGCAGAAACAGGCAGAGAATCTAAGACCTAGAGAATATATATAGAGAAAAGTCACCGATACTGACATAGGTTTTCTAAAGCGACACCCTCTTATTTTTCAGAAACTAACTGTTGCACTTTATTAATAAAATCATGATCTTAGCTAATAATTAAAGAAGTACAAACTTATAATTCGTATAATTGTGGTTTATTTCTATACCAAATCAATTAGAAACGAATTCTACGATTGTGAAAATAAAATTTTTATGATTTTTTTTTAAATAAATTGCGTAGTTTAAATAACAATGATTATTAATAATATTACGTTATTCTAAATGCTTGTGGTTTTCTAAGTCAGTTTTACTTATATTATTATTTCTCTTAATTTTTTCATAATATGATTTTAAATATAAAATTGGAATGCAACGTAAAGCGCCACATTTATCTGTAAAATGATCATGAGCTAACTTAATCTTTATAATGTTACTTTATATTGTCAAATAGCTCTATTGGACAATCTATATATAGAATAACCTTTGAAAAATTATCGCGTTACATATTCGCATTTTGCAGAAAGTAAATATGCATATAATTCAATAAAAATATATTATAACAAAGTAAAAAGATTCTAGAATATTTTTTATATATATTCACTTGTAGGTACTCTATGCAGATAATTTCTGTAAAAGAAAAAAATAAGAATACATAGCATTACTGCCTATTGTGTCAATTTTGAAGCCCATTTTGTTAGATTATTTTTGTTTACCTTGTGAAAAAATTAATTATTGTTAAATTGCAAACAATATTATAAAAAGTATTTATACTATATGATGGAAGACACTATTTAGTTGTACTTATATTTTTGAAGTTTTATTTTTATCTTTTATTTAAGAAATATTGTCAAAAAATAAAATGGTATGTCGGTATTGGTAACTTTCCTTTAACTATTTTAGAAAAAATATATAATTATTTTAGAGAATATATAATTATTTTGTATCTAATTAAATAATAACAAAAATTCGATACTTACAAAAATTATATTTTCAAAATTGCATGATTATTTTTCAGCAAACTGCTTGCGTTCATATAGCAAATATTTTTTAAAATAATGATTATTTCTTTGTTTTAATTTGAATTTTAATTTATTTGTTACAGAATCGTAGCGACGTTGCAGATATAACTCCACTGTTGCACATTGGATCGGTGAGTGATGAATCAACATTTTTATTGGGATGTATAACGGATGTATAATAATTTTATATATTATGTATTATATATTATGTAGTATATTATGTACATACCTGAATACATGTACACATAGATTTAATAACAATATACGGACAAATATATGTATAGTATTGCATACATCCGTTTTCTTAAAATGAACAAATTAAAACTGATTAGGATAAATTTAGTTATGCACTTCTCTGGCAAATTTTATAGATGTATTGAATTTCTAAAAATAGGAAAATAGAGAAATTTTAGAAAACTAAATTTGAAGGGGAAATTAAACGGGTTAATGTGACAAAGTGAACTTCTAACAAGAGCATCGATTTCTTTATTCTTTATAATTGTAAACTTGCACTACAGCATATTACTTACAGCCTACATATAATAAACCTAAATGATTGATATCATATATACAAAAAATCATACAAAACAGTTGATCCTCAGAGAAAAAAATCTTGTCGATGTGTAATCCTTTCTCTCCTTCTCTCTTTTTCATGAATTATTTACATGAATTAACAGGCAATTATATAAATATATATAAATAAAGATAAATTCTTCGATGTTTTCTGTACATGTCTCGAGAAAGTGCGAAAAATTGACAGTTTTCTGCATGCGAGTCTCGATATCGAGAAAGATAAAGCTGCGGCGATGGAATTATGAGCTATCGCACTCCGTTGATAATGATTCCGTTTCTATTGGAAACTGATTCGGCCTCATAATGTCTGGATCTGCCATATATTCTTCTTGAATGGCCGTCTGTTACGAATATATACCAATTTATATAATATGATATCAATTCTATTTATTTAATAATTAGAAAATAAATTTCGCGCACAGAAAAAAATGTTACGGTTGCCACAATCGGAAGAAATGATAATTTTCGCCCATCAATACATCTGGTTGTGATAATTGAGATAGACGTATTCTTCTTTACAGTCATAACATTAAGATATACCAATCTTACAATTATCACAATCGTATTACAGTTCTTATAACCAAAAAATGTATTGATGGGCAACTTTTGGCAGCTCGTGGCAATCGTAGCCGTTTCTTTCCCGTGTGTATATATTATATCTTAATAAATTTTTAATTCCTATCCATAGTATATTTTAAAATAATTTTAAATAATTAACTCTTTGTTTATCGACAATTCCATTTGGAGTCACTCTTTTATTTCATAAATTGCTGAATTTTTATGAAGTTGGCCTGTAGAATAATTTGATAAAGCTTTATTCGAATTGAGTAAAAATTGAGGTAAAAATTAAAAAATTCAAAATAGTGGATTCAGTATGACGAATGGAATTTCAAAAAAGTAATTTGATTATCATAAAACTCGGTTTTAGAAAGTTTTTAATTCCGAAATAACATCAAGTTTCCAATTTCGCTTTGAATAGATACTGATTTTTAAACTTTTAAACTCTGATTTTGAACATTGTGATAACATGAAGATTATTGTCTTCTTAAAAATTCGATATTTTTAGGCTATTCAAATTCAGAAATACTAAGAATCTTCTAAAACCAAGTTGCACAATAATCAGATTATTTTTTTGAAATTTAAATTTTAAAATTTAAGATCAGAATCGAATTCAGTGAAAATTCTCTTTAGAAAGCAAAGTCTTCATTAAGTTATTTTATTAGAAAGCTCTGATCCTCAAAAGATTAAAATTAGTTGATAAAATTGATATTTAATTATGACAGATTCGAACATAAACAGGATAATTGCATTTTACACTGCAAAAAAATTACGTAAAATTGTAACAATTATAATAATAATAGATTTTAGGACTTATTAAATGTGTATCTTTATATAGATACCTAAAGTCACAACTTACAAACAACATTATTTTTTTTTATAGTAATTAAACAATTGACGAAAGTAAATTTACAATTACAGTTAAATTTATAGAATATATCTTTACATCTTAATTCACCGAATTTCATAAAATTTTTCTTAAATTATTTTATTGATATGTAAAAATATAAATATTATGGTATATTACCATTATGTTATATGATATTACAAAAATTTGTACATTTACATATAAATTATAAAATATCTATTATTATTGTAATTTTCTGTCAAACATAAAAATATATTTATATACAATTAGAGATAAAAGTATTAATTTTTATTAAAAAAGCACAATTTTATATATTTTTACATATTATTTTCATATAATTTTACATACTTTTCTGCAGTGTATGACGCGAATTGGTCTCTTTAAATTGTTTTGCACAGTTGTGATTTATCTGTACGCGTTGCCACTTAGACTGTACGGATTATCATAGAGATTATTCTCGGGGGATGTTCTCATGCTCTCTTCATGTTATTATGCGTGCCGTCATTCAATTTCGCGTAAGATGATGGCGTTTTGATCCGCGATTTGAACATTTTCGGTGTTTTTGACCGGCGTAGCTTTTCGTCTGCGAATATAATTCGTAAATATGTTTTGAACAAAATGTGCATATTATCTCGAGAAACAATACTCACAGCCTAAGATAAATTAATCCGAGGATAATTAATATAATAACGCCAGCTCCAATGCCAACACTCGTGCCTACACCTTGAGGTTCTGCTATCTCATTCGTGGCCACTGCAATACAAACAACAATCATGTACCTGATTCAAATTTTTCATTTTTCATACTTTCCTCGACGCGTAAAATAAACAATTCATAACATTAATGACGTTAAATTTATTTTAAGTAATCTGCTGCCAGGTCTTTAATGAGATTTTTTTAATATTCAGTTTTTAAAAAACTTTGGAAATTAGCCGATGAAGGTTGAAGATTTTTTGTAGTATAAAAATATCATATCTCAAAAGTGATATTATTTAAATAAAAAATTCAAAGATGTCGATATGTTATTTACATTCGCATTTTGACTCCTCGTCGCTCCAGTATGTCTGTGTCTAAACATTTTCTTAGAAATATACCGATCCTTTCGTACTGCGGTAGACGGTGGTACTCGCGGCTCCTCTGTAAGTCGTCGATTCATTCACTACTATTACTCTACCGTTCTCTATCGTTTCCGAATGCTTACAATCAGCTAAAAAGATATTGCGAATGAATTTAAA
>NW_017259281.1:1783194-1792686 GCF_001594045.1 Atta colombica | reverse complement strand
TTTTTAATCTTTCATATAAAAAATTATATTCATATAATGCGAATTTTGATTATGAAGATTATTAATATTTTTTACTAAAAATATTTATTATTAAATTTTAATAAATATGCTGCCAGAAATTAAATTGCAACATCAAAAAATAGATTAGAACGAAACTTTTTACCATTCATGGAACAATATAAATAAATGATTAAAATTTCAGAAAATATTGAGGACTTTTAAATCTTTGTGGATGGGCAGATTTGTTTGGGATACCTTTTTTTATTTAATATATATATATATGTATACTATTTGATCGATATATTCAATACATACAATGGACGTTTCGATCCTATTGCGGATCCTTTTCAATATCATAAAACGATCATTAAAATACAATTAAAATACAATTAAAAATTTTTGGTCATACACTGAAAAATTGAAATAAAAAACCGAATTATGCGACATGTCGCATAATTCGTGTTTTGTGATATAGATGTATAGATAATATAAAGATAATATATAAATGTAATAAATGTAATAATATATAAATGTTAGAACTCTTGTTGATTTTGTTTGGATATTGAAAGAAAGAATGTTTATAAGTGGAAATATTTATTATAAATCAAAGCTTATACATATATGCATGTTATTAAATAACAATATGTTTGCACCTGAGAGCTACATTACGCTTCGAAAGCTCCATTAATATTATGCAACCGCATATATAATAAAACAGTATCTATCCATGTAAGTATATGTCCATTCGTGATCCGATAATATACTTCTCGAATATTATTTAGATTATCTCTTGGGTCATTCATACCAAATACAAAAGCATCATTATTTTTTTTTAGAAAACTTCGTCGTAGATGTAATGATATTATTATATTAATTCTAGACAGCGGTTTTTCACAATGAAACAATAGTATAGATAGTATAGATTTTCTATATAAGAAAAAAAAGAATTTTTGCTAATTTTTTGTAGAAAGATGAAAAACAAATTAGAATAAAATAGAATGGTTAATTAATCAATGTTTATTGATCAAACTATCTATTTGAGCAAAATGATAATTTTATAGAAATGCAGCAAAAGTATTAATAACACATTATTAAATTTTTATCCTTAATTTAATGTACAAGTCATATTTTAGAAATTCGATATATTCATTTATTCCTTCTTATAGACAAATAAGTTAAATCAATCTTCATATTTTAAAGTTTTCTTGTTTTTATAATTAATATTGAATATATTTAAAATAAGATGTGTAAATTAGAAAAACATGACGTATCTATATAATTACATTTTCTAATCACGTGATAGCTATATGTAAATAATAATTATGTTTATTACATGAATGTAAATAAATTTTAAATGACCACTTTAAATATTTCGAAAACAATACATTTAATAATAAGTTTCAAATAAAAAAAGTTACTTTGTTTCGAGCGATATGACGATTTTTATGTTTAATGAAAGTATTTTCGAAATTTTAAAGTTACTGATATTTTGTTCAATCTAACTATATTTGGTTTTTTATTCGTTATCACTTTGCACACAAAACTACTAAAAAAATATCGATATAGTACCTTGAAATATCTTGTATTTTGATACATTCGGATGTAAGAAATATCTTGATGTTAAGAAATATCTTGTAAAGCAGTCGCTGCCCAATGACACTAGTTCAGTATTTTTAAACTTAAAATGATAAAATGAATCGATAGACATAAAACAATACATAGCGTCAAGTTTCATATCGCATATGCATTAGTGAATAATAAGGCCAATTTTTCTTGCCATTATACTATTCCTTGTCATTGTATTTTATAAAAGTTCTTATTATATATATAAATTTTGAAATAATGTACACGACAGAAAGAGAACACATTAAATAATTTCAAAACATTGAAGTCATTATATCCATTTGACTTGCAGATCTTTCCTTAATTTGTAATTTTACTAAAATGGTTTAATTTAAAATAATCTCAATCAAAAAAGAAGCATTCAATCCTCAGTAGATATAGAAATTTAAGCCTTTGATATCACGGAATTTATAACTTCATTACAAACAAAATCGTTAAAAATAAAAGATTTAGAGATTTATTCAGAACTAACAATTATTTTACGTAATTAATTATAATCTATTGTTACTATTAAGGGGTTTAAGAAACTCTTTCTTAGATGGAATCGAAAAAAATCTTATGAAATGAGAAGCCTTATATATATATATAAAATATCTGCTGAGGATCAACATTTATTAATTTTAATCGAATTGAAAGAGAATTTAGGCCTTAAGCTCTCAGGCACATAAATTGGAACAATATTAAAGGCATATAATAAGTAAAGCAAAAATGATAATGTAAAACATTGTAAGTGATAAAAATAAATAAACAAAGTTTTCAAAAAAAATTTAATTTATGAATAGATAAATATGCAATATTTTTCTTTCCGAATCAAGATTCGCGAATTAAACATTCAATAAAACCGAATACAATATTACGCAGTTTCGAATGCATATAGTTTTCATTATTTTATAGTGTGATGTATAATTACGTAGTCGAACATTTCCGAGAATAGGAGATTAAAGAGATCAAATATGGAAAGTCTAGAAGAATGCTCAATTGCGATGCGTCGATTTGCTTACTGCTAACTTCTTCTATGTTTCAACATTTTCATGAAAACATTAATTTAAAATAAAACAATATATGTATAATGCGATAACAATATAACTTTTTATTTGAACTTTTTTAAAAACTATAGAAAAAATAATCGTTTTCATTCCGAATCTATGGATATTCAAAAATGATGAAACACAGTAAAAAAAGCTCGAAAAAATATGTTAATAAAACATGTTTCATTTTAGTATTTAGAATTCGTAAGTGTGCAGTTGACATTAAAAAGACGAAAATTAAAATTTTCTTTTTTCGACTTCCAAAATTTATTTAAGAGATAAAAACATTTTAATTATATAACTTTTAACAAAGATTGATTTAAGCTAATTCAAGCCATTAATTCTAACACAGTGAATAGAAATTATTTCTCATACGTAAAAGTTAATACACAAAATATCAATAATACTTTGAGTTATGTAACAATATATAAAATTAATTTATTTTTATAATAATAATATAATTCTATTATAAAAATAAATCATTATAATCTTAATTATATATTAAAAACATTTTTATATATTAAAAACATTTTTATATAACTACACTCAAAAAAATATATTTACATACATTTTTCAAGTGACAAAATTATATTACATATAATTTAATATTTTAAAATTGATTTTTTTCCTCTCGTCTATATCTTTCAATTTGAAGTACAGTTAATTGGAGTTGACTCGAATTTCTGACATACAGTACCACAAGTTGCAAAACGGAAATAACAACTAAAAATTTATTACTAAGAAAGGCTTAACATGAAAAATTTTATGCTCTGTTTATTTCATGCTCCATAGTATTTTTATAAAAAGAATCAAATTTTTATTAAAAAGAATCAAATTCTCCTGTTAGATATTAAAAAAAAAGTGATTCAAAGCGTCAATCTTTTCGATGCCAACTGTATGTACACTTATGGATGGAAAAGGATACACAATTTTTTATCTCAATGCAATATGGAATATGTCAAAATCATGAAAACCTCAAAGATTTGACACATATCGAAAGTCGTCGAAAATACATGTATTGCAAATATTTATATATTTTCGAATTTAGAATCGTACATAGAACCCGGATTATTCGACAACATATTATTCAACTTCCTAGTTATCTGACCATCGCAGTTGAATTCCTGTGATGGAAGAATTCGTTTAATTTTTCCGAGCGAGTTTAATTTTTCAACAGCGGAGAGAGTAGGGGAGAGAGGGAAGGGGAAGAGAGGGATGGGAAGGGAGGGAGAAGAGGGGAGAGAGCGAGAGAGAGAGAGAGAGAGAGAGAGAGAGAGAGAGATCTGCAGTTAAATAATATGTTAGATTATTCGGATTCTACTATGACCTTACGACAGACGTTAAAATTCTGTAAAAATTACAAGAAACATTACTCACATTTTTTTGCAATTTATTAGCTGACATATAATCCAGCGCAATTGTGGAAACTGATTTAGATTAATCGAATGGTTTTATTATTTTATGGTCTGTTTGATAAACAAATAGACAAATTTTATGCTCACAATTTCTGCTACAACATCGCTGCGTAAGTCATTGATTGTGAACGTTATACTTATATTGCATGATAAAAAAAACATACTGAAAAACTTTCACTTTAATCTTCTAAAATATAAAACATAAAATAAAATATTGCTAAAACACAATTTGTAACACTGGGATCTATAGAATGATCCTTTTTTCAAGGAATCTATTTTTTAAATATAGATTTAAAAATTAATTTTAAGAAAATGTGTCTATAATGCCGCAAAAAAAAACGGTTTCTTATTTAAGGTAATCATCGAATTAATATGAATTAAATATATATAAATCTAACAGTTACACATTCAATTAAACCTGAAAAAGTTAAAATATCACCATAGAAGAAAAAACGCATGTGTGGAAGTATTTTTATCACTATACACGTGCAAAATATGAAGTTGAAATTAATCAGATTTAACTAGAACAACGCACGTTATTGAAAAAAAGTAAAAGAAATAATGTACGCGATTTAAATAATTATTCTTTTGAATTTTGATTCAGTTACTCGATATCTTTCAGATTTATTGTTATAATCGTTCGAAACAATGAAAACGTCGTAAATAGTAATTCGTGCCAAACAGTAAAATTGTTCGCATGAAATTATGAATAAAAATCTAGAAGCAGAACAAGGTAGCTCGCATAACAGTGAGTTTTTCGTTAAAGAGAAGTAACTGGAATGTGTGTTGTAAACGATCCGAACATCATCATCCGTCAATGCAGAGACTCCTTTCGTCTCTTATCATTCGCACATTGAGATTATAGTCTAATGTAGTTCTCGTAAAGTAGTTTTCATCAATGAACGTTTCCTTTACTTCGCACGAAAGGCATACTTCCAGTCCTGCAACAGAATGGCAACAAGTTTTAAGCCTAATTGTTTCAAAAATAAAAAGAATCTTGTGTCTTCGATTATTTCTATGGATAATATACGTCTAAAAATTGAATAATATAGAAATACAGTAATTTAAAGTTTGGATATCTATAATGAATATAGAAATAATAAGTTATGTTATTTTTTTTTTATATAATTACTAAATGAAGTTAATACATTTTTTACTTTAAATATAATATTAATTATATCAATACATAAAAAAATATTATAATACTTTGATGTAAATTAATGATAATTATGTTAATAGAAACTTTTCCAATTTCTACAAAGAATATTCTCGCACTTCATATGGTTTTCTGCATTTTATATTCTGCATTTTATTCTTCTGTAATAGTCCTATAATTTGTGACTTAATATTGACGTCAATTCTATTTTTATTAAAGACACAAGATATTTATAATTATATTTATATTAATAACAGTGCTCTGAAAGAAGTGCATAATATTAAATTAACTAATGAGCATTTATATTTCATCATCATAGCAAGCACACAAAAATCGTGGAAACAATTATGATACACAATTATTGTTTCGGCATGCAATTCCACACAATAACAAATTTACATTTACTTCTTCTGCAACTTCCTTAATTATATAGTTATTAATATTAGTATTCACATTCTGTTTTAAAGCTTATTATATTCGATACAATTATTATATTTATTATTATTATCTCTATATTTATTAATGAATTTCACATCAATAGCATTCATTAATTATTGCAAAACAATTGAAGAAGCAAGTGAACGAGAAGATGTCTTTAAATAAAAAATTAAATACAGATATATGCCAATAACTTTTATTTTCAATATAAAATAATTTGATTATTTATAAAAATAATCAACCGATATATTATACAATCTGATTATATATTTTTAATCTTTATATAAAAAGTATATTTTTATAAGATGTATTATCTTTTTATAAGATGTATTATCGACTTGCTCTTTCAACATTAACCAGATATTTGTTCATTTAAAAGAAATAAAATATCTAGAAAGAAATTTAAAATGACAAAAACAATAAACAAAAATAATAATCGCAACCAGTTAAATTATGTGCTTAACGAAAATCTCTATGTATGTTTCTACGAAAAAAATACGCACCTTATTATTTATCCTTTCGCCATCGGCATTGATATATTTCCACTATGTCATCGTCATCTTCGTCTTGTATCTCGGATTCCGCTCAATTTATACTCAAGAATCAAAAGCGAAACAAAAACGACAACGCAAGTTGATCCAAAGAATGAATCTCATAGTTAAGCACAAGTTTGCGTACGGAAAAATGCACAATATTCCATTCATTACGAACATTATACGTTCCATAAATTTCTATTTTTTTTCTACATGCCTTTTCGGCGTTCTAAATCAAACGTATTGTAGAATCCATTCTAAAGAATCTATTCTAAAGTTGAAACAAATTGAATCGATGAGCGTAAAAAAAGGACGAGTCATATTTAATAAATTTTTCAGTATTAAAAAACTTTAATTTTACTTTCAGTGAAAAAACTAAGAACATTATTTTTGAAAATTTAATTGACATTTAATATTTTTGAAACGTTCCTGAATCTATTGAATTATCTATTGAATACAAAATTTAGATTTCTAATTTGGACCTCATACCCTTTCTACACTCGAAAATATAAATTTTGTGGTAACTATTACATACCTTATTTACCTTAAATTATATTAAACAATTATTTCTCTTTATGTTAAACAATATGAAATAATTTACACAAAATAATTTTCAAAAGTGGTATTAAAATACTGACTATTCAAATATCTCTTTTGGTTGCTCAGGTTTAATCGTTGTTATCATTTAAAAAACTCAAAGAAGCTACATTTTTACAGAATGTAACATATTTTTTAATCCTGAATATTACAAATCCTGGACTTGTGTCTCAATGCTAATTTTTAACACTCTATTTTAAGCCTAAAAGCTTGAGACAAATGCCCTATTTACACTAAAAACGTACCTATCTATTTCAAAACCAAGAAAAAATTATTTTCGAACAAAATTGGAACATAATTAGGATCTAGATACTTCTTTATTTTAGATGCCTTCAATTTTTAATCGCATTTTAATATGAAATTGAATCTTTAATAAAATAAATAAAATATTACGCGTTCTGTCTTCGTTCAATTTCTCACACTATACATGGAAATAAAAAAATATTCTATCATAAATATATTTTATATGTACTGATATGGCAAACGTGTACTAATAAAATAACTCAAAATAAAATTACAGAATCAAACGAACTTACAAGTGAAGTTCGATTATAATTATGCGAATACTTCGTAGAAGTACCGAGTAGAAATGTAGCCATGTCTCGTTCTACTCGGACGAAGCGTAATATAATTATAAAATTAGATTATAACGAAATAGACTCCAAAATAAATGATCTAAAATAGAAATCTAAAATAGATCTAAAATAGATAAAGTCTACAATACTTGCTTTTAATTGCAAAATTTTTGTGTATGTGGCTGTGCGCGTGCATTCTTGTTGATTATTAGAAGTTATTATAATTATAATTAACACAAAATCCTAAAATACAAACTTTATAAAGATATTTCAAATAAAAATTGTTTATATTTTCGAAATATCTTGAGATTAATATAATTTTATTGTAGATAGAGTATATCAAAGAGTGTAACATAGATTTCAATCTAAATTTTTTTTCTATATTGGAATATACATTTTTTTCTTACTCGATTTTCTTAATATTCTTTATATAAAATTATTTAGATCATTAAAGTTATTAAAAAAGTAAATAGTTCACAAAATATTTCATATTTTACCATAATATGTATAACATTTGATGTAAATAAGATATGAAATAACTTGTAAGATGTAAAGCACTTCATATTTTTTGATCTTATTTTACATTTGTATAATAGAAAAATGGTAATCAATTAATGTAAAAGAATATATAGCTATGAAAAGTGAAATTATATATTGCATATACATTTATGCATTATGTTATATGCAAAGAAAATCAAGTATGATTATATACATATTTTTTTCAGAAGCAATTTAATCTTAATTTAAATCTTAACACATAATTATTAAAAGTATTATAAAAAATAATGTTTTATATACATTATTATTATCACTTCTTCATAGACTATAATAAAAAAAATCGTGATGACTTCAAAATATCAATGGAGAAGAAATTAAGAGTAAATTAAAGTTTCCGTTTGAAAATAATTTATTTATTATTTATTAAAATCTCAAGGCACTACCTTCATCATTTTTAACCTATTAATCGAGAATAAAATAATCATTAATTTATGTAACAAATTATCCTATCTAAAAAAAGAATGTGTGTGTATTAAGATTGCTGTATGTCGCTTTGTAGAATATACATATAAAACTCATATCTCTTTTTCAATCAAAATCATATACTCTTGGTATCTCGCAACGCACAAATTAACAAACATTAATTTTTTCTTTTTTTTACATGTACCGTTGAAATCTTACGAGAGATATCGCCTACATCATTTTGTGCGTTAAATAATTTTATTTTGTTTAAATAAATTTCAAGTATAATTCAGATATTTCGAATATATTTTTTAATATATTTTTCAACTTGACATTTTTTCCTAATAAAGTTTTCAAATACATTCGATATATATCTATGTCCAAATTATATTTGAAATATATTTTTCTCTATACAATTATGTAAATATATATCTATCACTGTAAATAAAATATATCTTCGAGATCTTATCTCATATTTTCAAGATATTCAAGAATCGAAATTGCTGCAATCTGGTTTCGAACTGCGCATAAATTGCGATTAAGGTATCGCTAAAAGCTATGGATAAATTTTTAAGATCGATTTGTTTATAACGCAAAATACCTAATAAAATATATTTCGTGCTATCTAATATTTTTCGATACATGAGATATATGTGTGTCACTGCATTGCAAACTTGGAGAAACTCTTTATAAAATAAAATAAAGAAAAATCAAAATACATCGTCAATATTTCTTGATGTATTTTAATTTTCTTCATTTAAAACGTTAGAATATATTTTCCGATAAATTTTAATGAATTATATTCCGGTTTATATTTCAATTTATACCATAATAAATACATATGCATGTAATTGTAATAATAAATTGAATAAAATTCGGAATATTTTCATAATTATTAAATTTATAACATTGTTTTTACATAGTCTTTTGCTTATTTTAGTCGAGCCCTTTTAATCATTAATATATTTAATTTCTTTTTTTTTTCAGGATTTTGTTTTGCGAATCTATACTGCATTATATAGTTAAGCAAAGTTGCAATTTGCACAATACTATTTTTAAATAATATATGCGTAATTTCGATTTTGTGATAAAAAAGAAAAAAAAGAAGAAATAGACACACATTTTAGGGCAAAAGAAGAAAAGTTTTTAAATCAGATTACGTGTGAT